>NW_025776554.1:0-140917 GCF_021130785.1 Homalodisca vitripennis
CTATAACGTTTTATAACGTTACTTTTTATATAACTATAACGTGGCTTTGATGCAAAGGATTGATTTAATGGTGAATGTTGAGTTTAGAATTCTTCGGTCCTGAAAAATCTGATACTGCCAAAGAAAACTTGAATTCTGCAGACTATTCAATAATAAAAAAGAAAAATAATGTAAAAAAAAGTTTAATACAAGATCTGCCAATTATCAATCTAATATTACGCTACGTTCGATGGACGAGGACTCTAAATAAAAAGAAAAAAGGCTGTGGACATTATCAATATTGTGAGACGAATGCTACTAAACCATTAATAAGGTAAGTAGAAGCTTTAAACTCTAAATTAGAATGTTTTTTAAATGTTTTAAATTTTTTTGATTTTACCTTCAATTATGAACTAAAAAAACTACAAAGTATATTAAGATACTTTTGTAGTTTTTAAATTATATAAAAATGGTTTAATAATTATTTTACCACAATTTTATTACTTTTGTAATTACATTTAAACTTTATTCGTGAAAAATCGTTATTAGAAAAAGTATGAAAATACCAACAACTACACAATTAATAAGTAGTTGGCTCATAAAAATAGAAAATTGGCCTAATATTTGTTCTCGTTTTAAATAAAACATATTTGCATATACACAGGGTGTACATAAAGTCCTGCAACTGGTATGACATATTTTCTGAAACGATAACAGATAAATAAACAAGATTTGGGTACACCTCAATACTACATCCTAAATAATCTAACTTTTTTGAAAGGAACTATCAGTTTTCTGTAATATCATGGGGGACGTCCCGCAAGGAGTCAGAAAGGAAATCTTAAATAGGGAGCAAGTAAGGTCAATATGGACATCATTTAAAAGACTTATCTTATCGAGCAGAGTTTTAATGCCGCAAAACCGCACTCAAAAAAGATTGATCCAGTACAAAATGGTGGACTGGGCTGTTCAAAGGAATTTTTAAACTTGGTTTTCACATTTGCTTTATTTAAGTAGCCAGTAACCCCAGTAAAGCAAAACTGCAACCAAAACAAATACGGCAGCTAACTACTAACATTTATGCTTGTCCAGTTTGTACAGAAGTGAATTATGACCATTAGTTTACCCTCAAGGGTTTCCACAAATTATGGTCCTAGATATATTTGATAACGGGGTAAACCTGATAACGAGTAACAATTAGAAATCTCCAGAGCGACCTATGGTACGATCGGAAACACTTCCTGTTTTTCATAAAGTGTTTGGGATCGGCAGTTCTCCTTCCTACAGTTGTTCTAGAAATTGGGCTGCCTCTCGTGAAAGTAGTCATTAAATAAATGGCATGCTTCCTCGTGTGATCGTCCCTTGTTTATTTCCCTCAACCAACCATCAGTAAGAAGATGTTATACCGTTCACGTTTTCGTCCAAGCCGACATAGTGTAGGTTTGAAGAACTACAACGCAATAACGACAAACTCTTTTGTACTAAAAGCGCAACCTGATAAAATGGATGGACAGCACCAATAAAACAAGAAAACTAGAATAAGACCTACCTAAGAATAGACTGGCTAATCAGGAAAGTCCTGAACTTGCGACCCAAAGATAAGAGATTTCTAATTGATTAACTGTTTATCAGGTTTTCCCTCCCGTTAATCAATAATATTAGGACCAAATTTGTAACCCTTGAGGATAACTAAATGTCATAATATTCCACCTTCTGATAAGCAACTGACAAGCATAATGTAGTAAGTTTAGCTTGCAGAATTTGTTTTGGTTGCAGTTTTGCCTTTACTGGGGTTATGGCTACGTAATTTAAAAATGTAACACAAGTAAAACTCTTTGAACATAGCCGCCATTATTGTACTGGAATCAATCTTTTTTTGAGTGCGGTTTGCGGCAATAAAACTCCCTGCTGAGATAAGCCCTTTAAAATGAATGGTTCCAATATTTGACCTGATATGCTCCTATTATAAGATTTCCTTCTGTGACCCTTCCTTGCGGGACGTCCCCCATAGATATTTACAGAAAACTGATAGTTTTTCCTTCAGAAAGTAGATTTTTAGTGTGTAGTATTGATGTACCCAAATTCTTGTTTATTTATCCTGTTATCGTTCAGAACAATATTTATTAACCTCGTGCCAGGACCTTTATGTAACAAACACCCTGTTATATCTTTAAAGCTTAATCTATAGGATTGTATGACAATTATTAGTAATGCCAAAAAATAAGAATTTTTATGATTTCTCACGACATTATGAAGTGAGATGAATAGCCCAAACTCTGACCATCAACTGAAGAACCTGGAACTACGGTCTACTGAACAATTTGGCCAACCCGGATATAGACAATATAACATGGCTGACGCTCCGCATCCGGCCTTTCAAAGACCACTGTCGGCACTGAAGGCAATCCTTTTCCATTGAGCAATAGTCGGCATCTTTCTTTTTGATTATGTCACAAATGTTATTGAATAACTAAGGCTGGCCTGTATTGGATTACATACAATACGCATCTGAGTTGGTAATATAGATATATCTAAAATATTAACTATATCTGGAAAATTATTTAAATTAATTTTGGCCTCAGTACTAAAGAAAAGGAAACTTTTGATGAAGGTTAGATTTTTATAAAAGAAACAGTTACTTTAATAATACGTCTAAAATATGTCCATTTTATACCACGGTATTTTAATGACATTAGAAAAATATCGCAATCAATCTGTAGACAGTTTTAAAACGAAAGTGTATGTGACGTTACTTCGAGTCGTGATATTGTAATTAAGCTTTATTTTTTTATACAGAAAGTAAAAAACTTTATTGGTTTATGTATTCCATTTTGTAAACATATGGTAAATATCCTATGTTAGGAACCATAATTCGATAGTTTCATTTCAATGAACTGAATGTCTCAAAAAACCGAACATCTTTAATATTTAAACGTTCTGTTCTACTTTTAACCATTATAACGCTGCAGCAGGTAAACTTTAAATATCTATATCGAGTGGTTTTCAAATCATTTCATTACAAGTAGTCAACAATAGAGAGGCAAGAAATTAAGTTATAATGAAAGGCAACCTGTATTCCCTAAGCTAATAATAACAAATGTCAGTTCAGCTAAACATAAAATCAGTATATTATAAATCAACAGTTATTAACCTACAATACCAGATGATGTTGGTTACCGAAAACTAAAATAAAGGCTGAAATTGGCAACATTTTCACTCTATAACACGGCATGCTTAATAGTAAAGTTTAGCATATATGTTTGCCGGTATTGCTGTTGGATTAAGTATGACATCTAAGGTATGAAAAAATATTACCTGAAGAAAAATCTTTTCTTAAAGTTAACCCTTATTTTATACTCTCCAATTTTGGGTCCCACTAAAACTAGCGTTGCTGAATATTCATTTCTTTCTGAGCAAAAATTTCTCTATCGGTTTTGAGATAAAGGAAGCTGTACGATTATACAATGTAAATTAATTTTAACTCTAATCCTATAGGATCTCGGATATTTGTTATCGCTATATGTTTACGAACCTGGATGTCGTTTCATAAACTAGAACCTGTATCATTCTTTCATCGTGTTGAACTATTTTTGAAACATACAATGGCAAACCCTGTATCCTGTTAAAATATTACACTAGCCATGGCCATTTAACATATTTTAGACAAAGAGTAAATAATAAAATTGCAATTTTTATTATAATATACTCGTATGTTGTTGACCCCGCTCGTTTCAAACACCCAATTCTGTAGGTTTAATTCCCTCACTATAAATGTGCATTGTGCTTATGAAGTATGTTGCACTCCGCTCGTTTCAAACACCCTACGTGATGTGGGTTTACTCCCCTCACTATAAATGTGGCATTGTGTTATGAAGTATGTTGACCCGCTCGTTTCAAACACACACTACTGTGGGTTTACTCCTTCACTATAAATGTAGGCACTTGTATTATGAAGTATGTTGACCCGATCGTTTCAAACACCCTACTGTGGGTTTACTCCCTCACTATAAATGTGGCATTGTGTTGTATGAAGTATGTTGACCCGCTCGGTTTCAAAACCACCCTACTGTAGGTTTTACTCCCTCACTATAAATGTGGCATCATGTGTTATGAAGTATGTTGACCCGCTCGTTTACAAACACCCTACTGTAGGTTTACTCCCTCACTATAAATGTGACATTGTGTTATGAAGTAGTGTTGACCCGCTCGTTTCAAACACCCTACTGACTGGGTTTACTCCACTCACTATAAAATGTGGCATTGTGGTTATGAAGTAGTTGAACCCGCTCGTTTTCAAACACCCTACTGTGTATTACTCCCTCAGTCTAAAAATTTTGGATTGTGTTAGTGAGAGTATGTTGACCCGCTCCGCGTTTCAAACACCCTACTGTGGTTTTACTCCTTCAACTATAAATGTGCATAGCGTTGTTATGAATATGTTGGAACCCGCATTCGTATTCAAACACCCTACTGTGGGTTTACTCCCTCACTATAAATGTCGGCAATTGTGTTATGAAAGTCTGTTGACACGCTCGGTTTCAACATCACCCCTACTGTACGGTTTACCTTCACTCACTACTAAATGTGGCATTGTGTTATACAAGAATGTTGACCTCTTCGTTCAAACAACCATACCTGTGGTTTACTCCCTCTACTATTATAAATGTGGCATGTGGTTATTGAAGTATTTGACCCGCTCGTTTTCAAACAGCCCTACTGTGGTTACTGCTATAATGGTGCATGTGTTAACGAATAAGTTGACCCCTCGTTTCAAACACCCTAAGGCTGATGGGTTTACTACCCTCACTAAATGTGGCATTGTGTTATGAGTATGTACTGACCCTCTCGTTTCAAACACCCTACTGTGGGTTTATCTCCCTCACATAATGTGGCATTGTGTTATGAAGTATTTGCCTCGTTCATCAAACACCCTACAGTGGTGTTGACTCCCTCACTCATACATGTGGCATTGATGTTATGAAGCTCGTTTCAAGAACACCCTAACTGTAGGTTTACTCCCTCACTATAAATTTGAGCATTGTGTTATGAAGTATGTTGAACCCGCTCGTTTCAAACACCCTACTGTGGGTTTACTCCCTCACTATAAATGTAGCATTGTGTTATGAAGTTGCAAAAGGCAGATTTATGTTTGAACAACCTAATTGTCTAATGTTGTACTTAATTGGTTGATGTGATTCCAGTGGAGGATTGGTAACGTTTTGGTTTCAAACAGTTTACAATTTTTCTAAGTTTTTTTCAAATAGTTTATCCCATCTAATGCCACATATATTGTAATTTTATCTCTAAATTAGTCACAAACAAAGTTTCTATGTTCTTATTTGTAATAAAACTTTATCCGAAATCTGGCCTTAGTATTTTTTTAATTATAATTTAAGAGGATGAATGTCAATTAAATTACGTACTTATCAGTTATTAGATATTTGAAAATCTATGCAAATATTATCAACTACATTATGGATACATTTAAAATTATTAAAAATCTTATATGATCACTAAAATTTGAAAAAAAGCAACATCACATAAAGAATGTCTTTTCCCGGAAACTGAAATTAAAGTTAGTTAACATATGTATCTTTACTTTGAAAACTAGGATTTAATGTTTATCAATTGTTAGACAATTTTAATCTCAATTACGTTATTACTTTTTATAAGCTGATCCTTTGCTTCGTGACTGCATGTCAAGGTAGAGTTTTAAAAAATAAGAAGGGATAACAATTCCATATTTTTAGTATTAAGGTGAATCATGTATATAACTCATAATGGGCAAGTCACGACGGGCAAGTTCGTAAAATCTTATAGGATGCATTCACATCTGTTTGGCTAGAAATAATACTGTGTAAGGTTTATAGTTCAATGAGAAAATGTTTTACCTGTTGCTGTAATAATTTTTTGTAGGAACAATAAAATAACAAAAGTCCCATCCTCAAATTTCATGGTTCATTTTAAAATTCTAAGAGCTTAATTACAGCAAGGTAAATTCTTTTATATCCACAATCTTCGTTTTATAATAAAATCGTTTGTATATCAAGAAAGATGAAAAAGAAATTTCCAACCATTAGGGTTTAAACCTATTTAGAAGTAAATAAAATTTTATTAAAGAGTTTGTCGAATAAGAATCATACTATTAAAAAAGTTATGGCTGAAAAAAGTTTTAAAGGAAATTTTGTTCTACATTTTAGTTTTATCTTGTCCGTCCAATGGCTGCTGGCCACTAAGAGGCTCTTATCAGATATAATCGAGGGGGGGGGAGAATCGATACAATTCAATGAAGATGTTACTGATCAATCATTCTGCAACCTCAGAGCGTATGAAAATCCGTTTCTAACTCAGATCCAAATTTAACCCCCTTTAACTGTGAAAATACCAATTTCCTAAACTTAAATCATTGCGTTTATTGGCATAAATAATATTACCATGGATTATTATAATAAGCAGGAATTTTCCAAATTGTAAAATATATTTTCTATATAATACCATTCTTTATAGATTCGATTACAATGTGTAAATTTATCCATATCGCTTGGTACTATTTAACTAGTTCCTTTTAATTCTTGTAAGTTTCATCCTTTGGTTATGGAACCAATTACTAACAACGGTCCCTCTGACGCCCAGCTGCTGAGCTAGACTTTGACGCTGCTTGCCGCTGATATATTTGCTGATCATAAATGGTTTAGTTCCCTCAGCTGTTTCTGAGAGAAAATAGTCCTTCCTTTGTATCTCGATTTTCATTTTCCACTTGCAGTAGGAGGATAGTTCTCCTTGCCATTTTCTTCGTTCTTTTTAGAAGGCTGTAAAGAAAAGCCTTGCAGCCATTGTAGAAGTTGATAGATTCTTCTTCGGTAGTGATAAATCAACTGGATCATCACAATCGAGATTTTTTATAATAAATCAACTCCTTTGACCTGAAAATATATATTTTATTTTAGTTTCTTTAGTTTAACTAACAGTATTTTGTTATGAATTTTAAGTATACAATAACATTTTACATATTACGCGATTGTAATTATAATTTTGAACTTGTCTTGTTATTATCCGCCAAAATCTAGAAATTATCTTACCATATCCAAGTTAACCCTGGATCTGAAAGCGAAATTCCATTTATTTCAGTTTGTTTTATTTTATTTGTTAAGAATAAAAATTAACACGATACTATAGGCAAATTCTATGCAGTAAGATATTTTTACAATAGACTAAATTGTTTTATTTAAGTTTTAGATGAACATAAATATTTCTTGTTATTTACTAACTAAATACTTAGAACTTTTCCACTTTTAATAAAACCGTTATCGTTATTAATAATTTTCACGTTATTATTTTATGCAGTTATATCATGAAGTTGGTTATTTTATTTTCAGGTATGTTAAGAGACAATGTTAATGGAGCAATGTTAAAGCTGACAAAAAGCATACAGTATTTAAATAATCTTTTTCAGATTAAATAGTTTAATTTTATCTCATAATTTTGTACTTCCTACTTTATTATCAGTACCATCTATCTCAAAACTATGAGAATCAAATATTAACCCTACAAGAACCTTACAGTTAGGAGGTATTCTTCCTGTTACTATATATTTCAATATGCAAGCTGTTACATGTCTTTATCTCGTTATAATTACAAACTTAGGATATTACGTTAACGTTACACACCATTCACGCATGATCTGCATAGTCCTCAGATGGCAGTAGTTCTTGACGTATTCTTTCCAGTAGGTAGATGGAGCGAAATTATACAGGATAGTCTCTGTAGTCCAATGTTTGTCAAGTAGCTCGTCCTCAACCGCAAGCGTTATGGACGGGTAGAATTGTTGAGGTAACGAGTAGTCACGTACATAGCTTTCTATAACAGCAAACTATTTGTTAGGTCAAGGCGCTATTGCTGCATAGCTATTTATTTCTAAAATAGCCGGATAATGCTGAGGACAATACATCTTGAAACTCTGTGTCCAGTAATAGTAAACTACTTATTGCATTTTTTGCCAGTTAATACTGTACCGTAATCGTTAATTATTATACCTGTATTAAACCATTTTATAATCGTTTACTCACATTCAAACATAAAATACTGAATCAATATTAAATACCGGTTACATTGAAGTAGTATTTGGAGAATTGGAGGGGCTATAACGATTTAAAAGACTAGACTGTATACATCAGTTACATTTTATAGCGGTTAACGGCATGTTTTGTTAAAGCAGGAATTCATTAGTTGGTAAGTGAGGCAAAAAAGCCGTAGCTGTTTGCAAATTGGCACAAGGCGTACATTCCTGACACTTATTGCATATATACTGTCAAAACGATCGTTCAATCTTCTCTCAAGAAATAGGAACTTTTCTGTTTGTCCTCCAACAGAACATAGCCCATAAACACAGCTGGTTGCTCCTGTGCTTAAATTTCTTGAAGGCAAAAGCTTACTTCGATACTTGGTTTTGAATGCTTTCTTTTATAACTCGTTAAAGTACTGAACGGAGTTCAGACCGATGAAAGCAGGAGTTTACATTTTATGGACTTGTTTAGTTTAAATCAGGATCTCTGCGTCAGCATATTCAACCTATTCTTCATGTTTTATAACTGGATTCAATCAACATATATAAATTAGAAATGAAAGAGGCCCGAGAAAGACCTCTGAATGACAATGATAGAAACCATTAATAGAACGTTTGAGATTTTCACGAACAAGTCTCTATCCTTCAGGTTAGACGTGGGATACCGTGAGGGAGCCCTCGGGTGAACCACATTTTTCCACCTTGATTCTAAACTTAGAAGTAAACCTAATTGTATTAACAACGCTTAAACAGTAAATTATACTCAAAATATTGTACTTTTAACCTTGTAGAACAATTTTAGGTTGTCACCTCATGTTTAGAAAAAACATTGTCCTATATTGGGCCGTTTAAAAAGAGGTAAAAGTATTGAACACAGTGTTGCTAAGGTTTTAAAAATAAAGAAATTCCACACAATGAAAAAAAATAAAATTATTAGGGACAAACAACCAAATAAGCATTACAACAGTTGGCCTTACACGCACACCCGATCACGAACGGGCAGTCAATTGACAGGTTGAATTATGCAGCTAGTACGTCACTCCTCTTTCTATTGCGTTCTTGTCCGTCAGTTTATCAGCTAATTATAAGTGGAACTGTCTAAAAACGGTTTATAAAATATTTTGGAATCTTGTTTGAATGAATAGAATTTGAGCCTTAGAGTTTGAAATGTTTTTAAATTTAATATTTAAAGAAAGTCTCGAGTTTACGGTCTTTCTTCCATTTATATAAAATTCATACATTGCCATTTCCTCATTGTATGTTGTGACTATTATCGATAATATGCCAAGCAAAAGACGATTATTGTATATTTATCCGCGGTTTGGGCGATGTTCCCTATATCTAGTTTAAAAAGCTAGCCCAGTTTTGCCTGACAGAACATATCTTTATTTAGTTAATCTTGTAACATGAAAATGCTTCTGATTGAGTTATTCCAAGTATAATTGTTTTTTATCGCAGTCATCTAGAACTAGATAGGTTAAATATTGCCATTATAACTTTTTTTTAGCAGAGGTTATTGAAATCCATGCTTAATTTGTATAGTTTATGTTTGAAATATTTGATGAAAAATAAATTTTAAATTCAATACAGACAAAATACCCAACAAATTTGAATCTAAACACAGTTTAAATGACGATAATGTAACCACACGAACAATAACCTGAAATAACCGACCAGAAATCTTTCTTTAGTTTCCAGACAAAATTCATAATTGGAAGTACATTTAAAGGTTGATAATGTAAAATTTATATAAAGTGTGATAAGCGGGATGTACCTTCTTGTCTCTTATCATGGTGGAAATTTGTCGAAAACATAAACTCTGACCCACCAACAGAATAGAGTGGTAGCACGGCCCAGTGAACATTTGGCCCACTCGGATATAGGCAATATATAACTAGTCACGCTGGCCGCCGCTTCCGGCCCTTTTCAAAGACCACTGTTGGCACTACAGGCTCTATTTCCATTGAACAAAAGTCGGCATCTTTTCTTTGATTCGTTCACAAACTGTAGTGGTGACCAATAATTTATAATGTACATTACACATGTCTCTTGGTTATAGACGTACATCTCCTAGATATTTTAAGGTGTAGTTTGTGTTTCGGTAATAGTTCCCGGACAAATACATAACAATAAAAAATCTTTATTTTGAGTAACAAATTATTTTTTATAGCATAAGTGGAGTTCCATGAGGATTTTATTATCTAAGTTATTTCAGATATTATATTGCATAAAAATAATACACATGCAGTTCTTGTCTAATTTATAATAATTTCTTATTGTACATCATTAATTTTTTGTTTCTTTAAGGGTTTTTTAATTGGGGAGTAGGTAAAATATATGCACACGTGATTTGGCTTCTTAATATAAAAGCATCGATAACAAGTATTTTGGAAGATTTCAGAAAACTCATCTCATGCGATTGAAATTAATATACGTACTACAATTAATAACAAAAACTTATAGTTATTTTATTTATAAGATACCTTAAGAATTTCTTAAATATTGTACAAGTTTTTATTTTTACAAAAGCAGTAAGTGAAATTCTAGACAATTACAATATCCTTTAATTATTATTTTGATATTCTATGAACTCCAAACTACTTATTCAGCTTATAACTTTATATGCTAAGCGCTGACGAAGCCTATTAGTTCAGAGGCCGGGAAATCTTTATTTCTTCCTGTCTGCTTGCACGATATTTTGTAGTAAACCTATAAATAGTTATAGTTCTTCATGAATCTTCATTTGTATATGAGTAACATTGCGTTCAGCGATGGCGCATTTAACTCCATGTTATTTAGTTGAGCGGTATCGCTCTATTATTACATTGGTCTTGTAAGTAATGAAGAAATACCTGAAAAAATACATTTGTAAAAAAACTGATTAATTTTCACTTTTCAACATATGACACGCTCATTAACAGATGTAAAATAAATAGTACATGTCACTGCTAGTCTTCACAGTGACTATTGCTAGGAAAGATTACAATTACATGAGCGGCGGAGGTAAGTGTGGAAAATTCCATTGAGCCCGAAAAAAAAACTTTTAGACGAATATTGAACGACACTTTTCATCGTAACGCAAAATAGCACACGAAATCATTTCAAATATTATCTTAAATTTTATATTTTAGTAATTATTATTTTAAAAGGAAACGTAAGACATAGGACTCAAAACAGAACACAAAATTATACTTAAGTGTGTACAACACCATTTTTATAAAGGGAGATAATTGGTTACATAGCGAAAGTTATGTTCGCTATTGGAAAACTCAGCTGACAGCTATGACGAAAACGATGACTTTCGCAGATCTTAGCTGTCTTTGAAAGTAGCTTATTACAATAGAGAGTGAAGAAAAAAGAATGGTTTGGAAAGTCTATACGATAGGTTGGTTACACCTATTATATATTATATTATATATTCAATAAATATATATATATATATATATATATATATATAATATATATATATATATATATATATATATATATATATATATATATAGATTTACTTGGAAAATTTCAACAGAGTCAGTTACATTTCTGGATATTGACGTTTACATCAAGAAAGGTTACTTTGAAACACATAATTAATGTAAAACCTACAAACACTTTTCAATATCTACACTACAACAGTTGTCACCCTGTATATGTAAAAAGATCAATTCCCAAAAGCTTTGTTACACGAGCAACCAAATTATGCAGTGAGAGTGAAGATCTTAAAAATTACGTTAGTAACATATATGATGCTTTTTTTAAACGAGGATATCCTGAGAAGCTATTAAATGAAAAGCTACAGCTCAACGAAAGCAACCTTAATAATAATTATGCCAAAAAGAAATATTATGATGAGCCTAAATTAATAACACAATATCATCCTGGTCTCTACAAAATTAACAACATTTTTAAAGTAGCTTACAAAATTCTTCAAAATTCTCCACTGACAGACTCATTTCTAAAAAGTATTCCACGTATTGTTTTTAAAATACCTCCTATTTTAAAGGACATTATATCGAAACCACAATTACCAGCTGATTCTGATGTGGAAACTAAATTTAAAGGAGCACATCCATGTAATAAATCAAGATGTATGGTGTGCAATCAAATACAAGAGTCATCAAAATTTTAAAGTAGTTCAACAAAAAAGTATACAAAATTATTGGAAATTTGACATGTGATACAAAAAATTTAGTATATCAAATTCAGTGTAAACAATGTCCTAAAGACTACATCGGCTCTACAACAAATAATTTAAGAATAAGAATGACAGGTCACCGTTATGATTTTAAGCAGAATGATGAATCAAAATCATTAGTTATTCATAGTAAAATACACAAAGAATCTTATGAAAATTTATATACAGTAAAACCAATACGATCAATACAAAATTCAAATACATCAAAATTAAGAAATTTAGAACAAGCATGTCAAATTGTCACAAAATCTAAATTTCCCTATGGATTGAATCTTCGATAAATTTGAATCATCTGGACACTCATCACATCTTTACACCCACAGTCTGAACGTATGTTTATCATTTCAAGAATATTATGCTTATTAATTTATTTATCTGTTTACATGTATGTTTTTGATTGTTTTATGGGTTTCGTTATGTTGTTTTGACCTGAAGAAGCGTAATATTGATTGATATAGTTAATCAATATTAATATGTTGGCCTTTTTCTATATATATATATATATATATATATATATATATATATATATATAAGCTGTAGAAGGGTTTAAATATTTCAATAACTCAATATGTTTTCATTACCCAAAACACGCATGTTTTATGTGCGACCAAACTGTGGTCTTAACCCCACACCGCAAGAGTGATTAAATTACGTATATCTTCATAATTGTATATTATTCTACTGGACTTTATGATTCCAGAGAAGGATTGATTACTGTTTATCATCAAACAATTTACAACTACCCTAGTTTGCTAAGAGGTTTATTCAATAAAATATTGATATAAATGTAACATATTTCCTAATTTTGTTATATTAAATCATTTCCAAAATTATTATCTCCTCTTATATGAGATGGCTTAAACATAACCAATCTGTTGACCTCTATCTTAGCTATATGATAAGATTTTACTCGCTATAATCAATTTATTGTGGCCTTATGAACTCAAACTATGGAAAAATTGTCTTCTCTTTATATGCTCAAATTGATATAGAAAAGTTATATACTAATGTAATTTTTTTATATATTTTAGACTTCTGACCTGTTAGTTTAGTATTATTTAGTTAACAGTTAAAATGTATTTAATGTATGGATAGAATTCCTCATTAAAGGATACTTCTTTAATATAATTTATGCTTAGCACCATACCTGCTCGTAGACCCAAAAAGAGTATAAAGTGTAGCCGTTATAAGGGTTGTGATAAAGTAGTTTTTGTATTTATGATATAAAATACCAATTATAAAACAAAAATTAGCTGTAATTTTATTTCTGTTGTAATGTTTTTATTAACTTAGGAATTATTAAATAGCCTTCAATCTACTGAATATATATAATATATATATATATATATATATATATATATGTATATATATATGTGTATATATAATATATATATATATATATACATGTATATATTTATATATATATATATATATATACATATACACGTAATTATATATATATATATATATATATATATATATATATATATACATTCACCCGGCAAGTGAGAGATCCGGGTTCGACTTCCGGCGGAGCAAGTACTTTTTGTAATTCAATGTTTATTGAAATTAAATAAGGCTATTGCCATTTATACAATTTTACGTATATATATATAGTCGATTTATCAGTGCATAGTCTTTGTATGTAAAAACAATAGTAATTATACAGGTATACTGTATATATGTATCATTAAGTCCGAAAATATAATATTAAAGTTTTCTTACCTTTTTTTTCCAACATTATATTTATTTTAATATTAAACAGTTCTAAATCATAATTACTAATCAAAAGTATTCACATTATACGCTTTTTCTGTTTTTGAAACATACCACGAAATGAAACATTTTAAGTATAGATAGTAAATAACACCACACAAAACCATCGTAATATTCTCAATCCTGTTTAGTGATCGCAAAAATATGGATTTAATTTTTATTGTAAAAATAAAATATTTAAAGTTAAATTAGACATTAAACCCTGTAGGTATTATGAATTAAATATACAAAATAAGAGTTAGTAGAAAGAGTTTAGGATGGGTTAAGAAAACTAATCTTTCCAATTTGGAAAAACACATATTGTGTTATTTTATCTTGACAATTAGCTTAGGAGTCCTGATACTTATTATTATTAATGCATGCTCAGATATATAAAATTATAAGTATACATTAAATATTGATAAACATGACACTTACCCAAACAACTAATTGGAGACGGTCTCGAAGAACCAGAAATGGGATCGCAGGAACTTGGATGAAGGCAGAGAGGTATATCAGGATCGCAGGAACTTGGATGAAGGCAGAGAGCTATATCAGGATAAGCCGGCGTAGCATCTCCTGCTCTCGCAGAACTCTGCATAGTCTCCCAGAGATTGAACACGGTTTCAGGCTTCAGGGCTGTTTATGATGAGTGTTGAGCTTGACCACAGCTAGTTCATGAATGACACACAAAATGACTGAACGGAGGAGACACTACTTCCGGGCACCCTTTTGCGGTGTTCTCGCAGGGTTGCAGTTCGTAGAAACCCCCCGAGCCACATCCAGTACCGGGCTCTTAAGCCGGAAATCGGAATTCCCAAAATATAGACCGAAAGCTATAACAAATATTGCACGAAAATTTCAAGACAGTAAGTACGGAGCATTTTTCAAATTATCCACGTAAATTCAAATTCCAGAAAAAACAGACAAAAAAAAATTAAAAATATTCTCTTAAATGTTTGAGGTTGGTGTTCAATATAACAATTCAGCTTTTAAGTTAAAACTCTGACATAACAGTCATTTCCTAAACTGACGCGAAACGATGACGACGAATCTAATTCGTGAAATTTGTATTGAATTAGTGATAGAAGATAAACTGGAAAAGTTGACACTTAAGTCAACCGACCTATACATAGATAAGGTCTTCCATCGCCATAATCAAACGCCAAGTTGAGTCATATTACAGTACAACTTTGATCTTCACTCATATCTTATTACAATATACATGGTAGTATACAATATTTTCCCGTCCATACTTGCACCATAAAGCAGTACGCCACTAGTAAGAGTTAGTTTCACAATATATGCACTCACCTTACATACACGCATGCATACATGCATAAACGCACAATAACCACCACTATTTTGTACTATTACCAGATTATTATTTAACCTTTGAATTTATGTAGATGCTAAAGTTTCAAATCAAATATCGTAAAGATTTAAAAATGTACCCACGATTATAGTGTTAATTTCTTAAGTAATTTCCCAAACAATTCCGTAAAAAGTTCATAAATGTTTTATACTATCTATTTAAAATAATATACATACTTAAAGTCAACTATATTACTTTTTAAGCTGTGTATTAGAATGCATTTTTACGAGAACCAAATATTTGGCCAACCCGAAAGGACAGAACAATGGTGATGTTGACTCAGCAACTTCATTACCGGATATCGGAGATATAACTTAAGGCCGTCAATCTGATAACCAGATCGCTTAGGACTCATGTGCCGTGCAGCATTTTTTCTTTTTACATAATTCGACATGTTACCTTCGTTTTATCCGTATTAGATATAAATAAAGAAAATAAATGTTTTGGTGGGTAAAATGTGGAAGGCTTATGGTCGAGTAGTCCAAGACACCAGGGTCTAGAGATAGCGCCTAGAGATAGGATCTAGTTCCAATCCTGCCTGTAACACTTTTTCAGTATCATCTAACGATGATAATATTAATCGATGGCACCACGTTAATTTCAAATATTTCATCGCCGTTTTTATGCTAGAAGAATAAATGTTTAGTGACAAAACCGCTATGAGAGTGCTTATTAGTGACACATTACCATTTAAAATCAGTAAAACTATATTTTATTGTCATTCTCGATGAGATCTTTATTAATACTTAGTATTCTTCATAATATTTTATAAGTGAATTGAAACAATTTAAGTCAAAAAGTAGATACTCAACCAACATACGGTAGGAATGGCCTGGAGTAATTCCCACGTGTAAATGGATTGTCGTTAAAATATTGGTTAGGGTAATTTAAACTGATTGTACCTCTATAAACTGATACCAAATTGTTGTTGTAAGTATTAACATAATAGGTAAAACATTATTATAAAATACTTTACTTTGAAATACCTCCTACCGTATCTGTGTAATGTGAGGTATAGATTTAACGTTTGAGATATCCCAGAAGAGAAACGCTACCTAGGGCCTCCGAGACTGTCTTCGTGAAATCTATTATATTTAAACTCTCTCGTATCAGACATTGATACGAGTTCGGTAGGTTATGAGAATACAATATTCAATTCATTGTGCCTTTAATAATTATAGTTATATTCACTTTAAAAGGATTGATCACTAAAGTTCAGGATATTTTGCTAATAGTTCTACAAAGTTAAAAGTTGATTTATTCTTGACCGGGTAATGCAAAGCACTCGGTATTGCTCTCATTAAGGAGCTCTTAGTCGTTATTTTGGGCAAATAATTATGTAAAGCATATGACTATTTAAACACAAATTTAAAACAATAAAGACAGTGCTGCGTCAGCAGACTAGTGGTTTACGCTAGGTGACCTTGCGCCTACCTCGGTAAATTAACAAACGTTCTCATTAAAATATTTCTTAAAAATATAATTTTTTAATAGTGCTTCAAAAAATTAAAGACCGTAAGAGCTCCATACCGAGACCAATAAGGAGGTACATACCAGCCCATACAGAATAAAATTTATTGTTAAATATTTTCAATATTTTTTTAATATGCTGTTTTCTATACTACATCTAAAAGAAGCTACACTGGATGGCTATAGACATACAACTACTGGAAAGATCACTTTTTCCTCATCGGTCGAGATCACGCTATTTCTTTTAACTTAGTAGGATGGACCACATTAGACAAACTAAATTGAATAGTATGGATTCGGCTCGCCTCGGCCGATAAAATGGAGCTTCACTGTCACTGAAGCATTTTCTAAGGCTGGACTCACCTGAATGTGAATGCCCGTTGGTCCTCTCTCGCCTGGCGCAAATACTTCCGTTTGTAAGAGAAATTTATTGAATAGATCTCCTTTGCATTTATTGATGTGAGCGTTTTTTAAAGAAGTTCATTTTTTAGGCACTCAAAACTTCCACTTTATTCTTCCTATAATTTGCAAAGTAAGTTTTGTAAGCTTTAATTGTACTCCATTGAATTTTCAGTGACTTTACATTGTACGAACCCTGTTATAACACAATTTCTGGGTGGTGGGCACTCCACTGCTGTGATGTGCAGTAGATGAAGGCAACCATCCTTGGCATTTTGGCAGTCCTGTCATGTGTGGATCTCTAATTTTTCATTCCTCGTATAACTTATATAAGCATCAATCCTGTAAAACAATACACAATGAATAAAAAATATAGCAAATTTTCGAAATTAACGAAAATTAGCTTGTAATTTCAACCAAATTTAACATTTATCATACTATATTTTTAGTGATAGATGGAGCTCAGTGATACCTTTAATACTTGTTTATACCAGTTGGACTATTTTAACTGTTATTATATTCCATTTAATCTCGTGTTTGTAGGTAATTAATTATAAATTACTATAAAAATATATTTATCACTTGTTTGGAAGAAACATGTATACATCAAATAAATAGTTTCCAAAGTTTTAACTTAATACATTTATGGAATTTTAAATATAATTTTTCCTATATAAAACACCAGCCGATAAAAAAGACGGTAAATAAGTAAGGTTGGCCTATAAAACGATGACATGTATACTTATTTTGATCTGACAAAATTGTGAAATTTGATATAGTAAATTATGAACATTGTGTATAAAAAGTATATGATATATCCAATTTACTTTTTTGCAATTAAATTTATAACACTACTTAAAGACCTTATTAATAAAATGGAGATTTACTAAGAGATAAACTCACCGCGTGTTCCTACTGATTTGATTGAAGGATATCTCAGAAAAAGTTTAATCAAATAATATTTTTTGTACTACTCCAATTCTAAGGTGAGTGATATTACATTACTTTTGATTTTGTTACAGAAGAACTCTTACTCTTATCTGTATAATCTCAAGAATCCTTATCATCGTTTAAGTTATCTGAACCTTACAATCTAATTTGTGCTGAAACCTTTATGCCACTTTCCTTTAAACAGTTAAAGTAACATTTTATTAAGGACTGACCGTTAGCGAAGTCTATCAGCCGAGAACCGGGAAACGATTTATTTCTGTTTGTTTGACTGCCTTTCCACAAATTTTCTGTTTGTTTAAAATATCGAGAGCCAATTTACCTATAGATATTCAAAATCGCATGAAGCTTCATTTCTATACGGAAATATTGATGATTGTACTCAACGTCGCATGTAGAGTTGGTGTTGTTTTGTATTTGGTATTATCATTTTTGACACAATTAATTATAGTAAGGCTATACTATCAGTTACATGCAACCCTCGCTTCTTTTAAGAATGTACTTGAATATATTTCAACGAGTTTGAAAAATAAAATGTGTAAACCAATTCTGTTTTTCTAATTGAAATTATGCTACAAAACGGATTGTATTTGCATATTACTAAAACAATACTTTTTAATACTTTACAATTGAATACATCATTTTTGGATAGTGAAGTTCAAGGTTATCAAATTTGGCAATTGGTAACTAAGTTTTAGGGGTAAGAATTTTAATTAAATTTGCACAGAGTAATATAGGTTATCCCATAAACTAATTCATATCTCTTCCACTATAATTTTACCTTATACATTGTTCAGAATATATTTTAAATATCAATGGAATTAATATTAAAACTGTTACAATAATAATTGTACCATAGTTCTAATTCTTTATGCTGAATCGCGGTAGGAAGTAGGCTCCTGTTAACTAGACGCGGTGCGTGGACATTGTTTGTTCAGTTGGACCGGTAATCAGCTGATCGGTCTACGTTCCGACCCGGCAAGCCTGGAGAGGGAGAGAAGTGTTCAGTCCAGTCTTGAAGCCACGACGAGAAGGTGTACCGGTCGAGTTAGATGCTGAATTTCTTTCTCTAACCCAACAGTTGGGATTTAGAGTAATTATTTATCGCGTGTAAATTCAAGTTCAAGTATTTAAATTTTTAGTGCGTTTTATTTTGCGATCTGCCTCCGTAATCTTCAAAGTAGTAAGTCCCGTACCAGCGTATAGTTAATATCTTTTATTTTATAATACTGTAATTAAAATTTCTAAAGTTTCCCATCTTTCAGAGTCTGAAAATTTAATTCAATTTTTTGAAGTATTGTGAATTAAATTTTGGTCATAAAGTAAATATCAAGTTTTGTGTTATATTAATTTTGAGTATTTTTGGAAGAGAACTTTTTATTTTGTTTTGTTAATTTAAACCATTTTTTGGAGAAGTATACATTTTTAGTTTAATTTTAATTTTAATATCTTTTAATCAGACTCTTAATTAGATTTGTTCGATTGAGTGACATTTGAAGAAAATTGAATCAAAAGTTTGTAAACTTTGTAAACTTTTGGGTGAACTTAAATTTCGGAATAAAGCAAGTATTTCCGTAAAGTTGTTTAATTTATAAAGTATTTGCTCCATATAAATTTAAAATATATGTGCTATAAAAACGGTACATAATTTGGGTAGCAGATCGTGGTTACGATCCACGGACCTCTGGGTTATGGGCCTAATATTTAATATATATTAATAAAATGGACTAATATCAGCGTTTTCCCGGTTCACTCTGCGTCTTCACATTACCCATCCTATTAACTTCTTGAGATATTTTAGCCTCGCTTTGGAAAGCCAAATTAAGTTAACAGATATTTTGAAGATTGCTCTTTATATTAATGCCTAAATATTTCAAGAACTCAATTATGTAAACAATATTCGACAGGTGTGAACGGAAATCTCTGATTTTTAACTAACACCACATGCATTCCTATAAAATAAAGAATTACAATTAATATACTAGTAATTATAATATATATGTATGTATATTTACAAAAATATTTTCAAAAATATATTCAATAAAAAAATATTTGAGACTCATTGCTGAGGAAAAGATTAATAGATCCGCCATATCTTACGATGAAAAGTACCCGCAGTTTCCTCTGAGATTCATCAGATAAGACAGATATGTCCCTTTGATCATTTATGTGGACATTCATTCTGTGAATAATATTTTAAGACTAATTTTCCATGTTTTATTTGAGTACAGCAAATTGATATCATACCCATAGTGTGAAAAAGATTTTCCTTCACGTACTATGGAAAACCGTGATAACTGGGAAATATAATAATTTCCAACGGTATCTGTTTATTAATCCAGCCGGTGGAAGAAATATATCTTTCAAGACGATAATGACCTGAAAATTAAAACAACTGGGTAGCACAACTGAAAAAGAATATCCTATTAAAGGTAACATTGATTGCTCTACAAAAAACATAATTTATCAACTAACCTGTAAATTTTGTCCCAAAGACTATATTGGAAAAACCATCACTCCATTAAGAGTGAGAATGACCAATCATCGATTTGATGTTGTTCATCAAAATTATGAGAGACCATTATCTGCTCATGCGATTCAACACAATCAAAATAAATTAGAAAATTGCTTCAGCCTAAAAGGAATTTACCATTTAGAGCCAAACCCCAATCAAAACACCAATCTGATAAATTTAAGAAATGTTGAAATCGTACATCAATTAATTTTAAAATCAAGGCAACCAGATGGGTTGAACCTAAGATGATTCTCTTTTCCTTTTTATAACAAAACAATTTTTTGTTCTATGTAAAAATTTACAAATATTCTACACACAGCTGATTGGAATGTTGTTGTTTAAGGTATTTATTTGTTACAAAGTTTTTGGTTATATCTTTTGTTCTTGGTTTGAGTTCTGTTTATATGTTTTAAATTCAGTGTGGTTCTGATGAAGGGTTCTGTAAACTCGAAAATTAAACATGAGCACTGAATTTTTGTTTCTGTTTTTGTGTTCACTTTAAAGTACTTAGAAGAGTGTATATATATATATATATATATATATATATATATATATATATATATACAAGTACTTTTTGTGATTCAATGTTTATTGAAATTAAATTAGGCTATTGCCACTTATACAAATTTAATGAGTAAGTAAACGTCATTTGACAGGTATTTGGTCTTCCGATAATATGTTAGTTTGGTTATTTAAACGCATTTGTGACAGATACGGCCAAATACAATATAATTGAATCGTAAAAAGTAAGGGCTCTGCGGTGTAATGGTAGTACATTCACCCGGCAAGTGAGATGTGTTCGAGACCCGGCGGAGCAAGTACTTTTTGTGATTCAATGTTTATTGGAATTAAATTAGACTATTGCCACTTATAGAAATTTATATATATATATATATATATATATATATATATATATATATATAACTGTAAATTCATTCAATTGGTTACTTGAATTTTTGATGAAATAAAATACCTCACACATATAATTTCTGGAAAGAAACATTAAACAGTATAAAAGATTGTTCTATCAAAGTTAGACTATGAATAAATGAGAATCGTTTGTTTCAACTTTTTATACTCTTTCCTTGATACATTGGTCCGCATTAATACCTAATATCATTAAGAGAATCAAAGTTACTTGCTCAATTATTCTTCTTATTCGTATAAACTTTTCCTTAATCTTAAATTAAAATGGGTACTTTGGGATTATACCGACCACACTAGTATGAAGAACACAAAAATAGAAATTTATAGAAACAAACATGATAGAACGAAAAAACAACTCTTCACTTACAAAATTACAAACTTACAAGCATTTCCAGGTATTGTGATCGCTGTTATCTTATCTTTCTCGAGAATCCTGATTACGGCAGGCCGCGCGGCATCACGTGATTTGCACGGTACATAATTGCCTTTCCATTACAATTCAATTTATATTTCTGATTAGCCCCTCTAGAATTTGATATTTTACTGATAGGTACTATCTCGAGGGATGTTTTTCTTTCGTCGACATCAGCGCGGGGCAGCACCGAAGGTGCTGTCAATGCCCGCGCTGATGGCCGGAGGCACTCGCATTTTGGGTGGCGGAATGTGATCAAGAATAAAAACAAGTTTTTTGTGTTTTTTTTAATAAAGAGTTTTAGTTTGGTAAATGATTGTTTTTGTTGAATTTTTGTGTTTGGAGAAATGTAGAGGTAAAACACGGAAGTACAACAAAGCGATGCACCAGCTGAACGGGCGGCGAGACTGCAATCACGTTATCTACTAGACGCTCGACTTTGACCTCTGTCTGAGGATGGGGAGGGGTTTGCGATAAGACAATTCCTGTTTTATATTGACGAAATATTGTTCTACGCTAATCTAGTAATCAATAGAAACGAAATGTGAAATAACGATTCATGTCTGGGTGTGGTCGGTATAATCCCAAAGTACCTTAAAATGTTTTATTCTACTTTGTTTGATATTTTATCTCAAAACATGAAAATTTCAGCAATATACATTGTAACTGTCACATTTATTACTTTGGTTTGATACTAATCTCGTGTAACTAAAGGTCAGTCTGGGACGCTCTGGGTTATAAGACTACTAATAAATCATAAAAAGTAATATGACATTTATATCACATATTGTGTATTCTCTTCATTTTAGTAACGAGAAATAAAGAAAAATAAATCCAATTTTTTAATAACAGACACCGTCACTGTAGAAGCATGCCTAATGTGACCCTAGATAATCTCTCAAAATTACCTGCGTACATCATGATCTGTCAGATTAAACCTCCACTTTCAATTTTATTTGGTAGTTTAATTTACTCACAGACCCTCACAATTCAGTAGTTAATGTCAATACTCCTCAATAGTATTCCAACATTAATGCTGCGAACAATGAAGCTTACTAAAACTCAACTCTAATGACCTGTTTACAGGGTGACATGGCATAGATTACCTCCACTTTGAGTTTATTTATCTGGGAATTATTCATTAAATAAACCTTAGCATTCAGAATCTATGATCACAATATCCATGGAAAATCTGCAAACTTTGTAATATAATACTCATGTTTAATCAGTGAACTATCTGACCACATATCCTGCTTACGGGGCGACATGTCTGCGTATACCTTTAATTAAGGTACCAAAATTTTGGCATTATTCATTTACAAAACCCTTCAGATTTTGTATTCATTATCACAATATCCCAAGATAATCCTTCAACTTTATTATATGATGCTTCCAGTCATGTTCACTATAGCCCTCCCAACACAACCTATTTACAAGGCGATATATTAGCGTTTACCTCCACTTTGATTTCAAAGGTGTGGATTGTATTCATTTACAGAACACTGAGGATTCAGTATTTATAACACATCTAGATAATTCTACAAATCTGTTATATGCTGCTTTCAATCATGTTCCCTGTAATCTTGTCTACACAACCTGATTACATATGAGCGTTTACCTTAACTTTAAGTTATAGTTTGTGGACTATTTTTAATTTACAGAAACCTCGGTATTCAGTAGTTTCTAGTAACAATATCCCCAGATAACCTTAAAACCCCGTAGTATTCTGCTTCCACCATGCGTAAGATAGCCCTCGCTACAAAACCTGCTTATAGGACAACAAGTCAGTGTTTAAACCAAATAAAGTTCCAATGTGATTTACTTTCTTACCCTCACGATTCAGTATTTCTAATTTCAATACTCCTAGATAGTCCTTCTAATACTGAAATTTGATGATAAAAATGGATTCAGTATTTTTAATCTTACAAACCGAGCATTAATCTCCAATTCTGGAATATGCAGGTACAAATTATTTTCACTATTGCTGCGAATACACAACCTGCTTACAGGTGATCTGTCAGCGTTATCTCTACAAGACAACCTTCAGAATACAGTAAATGTACCAAAATAAAAATACAAGAACAAATTGTCTTGGGTGATTCAAGTAGGCGAGAAGATTGAAATTAATAGTATTCTGTTTTTATTAAATATTTGATGCGATTCTGTATTTTGGATAGTAAAAAGTTAGACACAATAAAAAATAAAAAAAGGCCTTTGCAATCTCAAATGAATTAATTTGACATCTCTCTCTCTCTCTCTCTCTCTCTCTCTCTCTCTCTCTCTCTCTCTCTCTCTCTCTCCCCTTCTCACTCACCCACTCACTCACCCACACACACACACACACACGCACACACACACACACACACACACACACACACACACACACACACACACACACATTTAGTCCTTGAATTCGTAAATAAATTGAAAAGCATAGTACTGCAAACTTTCTTCTAGCATAGTAATCTAGTTCCTCCTTATATATATATATTCAATGGAATTCATACATATATTGCAGGGGTTAGTAACTTAACAAGGGTGTTCTTAGGAATAATTTGGAAATGTATAAACAATCGATTCATGTAATTAACATCTTATATCGTTTATGTCTCACTATACACTCCTCATAACGATATTGGTGAATTGTAAATTATGAATATTATTTCGGTTGTTATATAAATATTACCTTAGAACTCAGCACAAGAAGAATAAAGCTAAGAGAGGTTACGTTTTAACTTCACATTAAGTGTTTATAAAATATACCTTTCCACCGGCATTTACTCGAAATGTTCCTTTGTGTTTACCTGCTGCCATGTTCCACCATATGTAATTTATTACTACTAGTCTTCAGGCTTTTTTTACAGAATAAATGGTTTTTGATAGTATTTGCTAACCGTAATTAATTAAATAATACTATACACTGGTATATTACTTCAAAATTCCAACAAACTCTCCAAAACTAGTCAAATGTTAAATTTTATTATTGGTATTTAATATTTATTTTGGAAATATTATTGTAAAAAATATTATTTTTGAGCTAATTAAATGTGTATTATTATATTGAAATATGTGCGTAGGATACATAATGATATATGTAAATGTTAACAGTTGAATATTCATATTTTATTAATTATAAATTATGGTTATGACCGTAATCCTTAACGCATATTTAAGAGTGATAGAGGCGGTATATAAGCGTATAGAAATGTCAAGTTTGGTTTAGCGATCATTCATACCAATGGATGTGGAGCTTAAAGGTGAAAACCGTTTTTACACCAATAACTATAAACACCTTGCAAATGGATGGAGTTGAACCCAAATTAAAGTAGACACACAATGTGATAAATATTAACCTAGGATGTAGTTTCACCGCCTTTTTAAGGCCTAACACCTTTCGATAAACAATCAAGCTAGGGCGCCTTGTAGTTGGATGTAAAAAAATAAACGAATTTTCTATGAGAGGAGCCAAGAAGACTGCAGAGTAGAACTCCCAGAGGATGGGAACTCTTTGATACCAAGCACTGTCAGAGGCCGGTGGCTGCCGAAGTTTTAAGTATGCCAGAAGTCTGTAGGTCATAGTTTTTTGAACTTCCAAATGCCAGGAGACGCCTAAAAGCCATGATATACCTAACAAGTCTGGATGCACGTAAGAGGCCTAAACATTCCAGATGAAACTAGCAAGGGCTGATAGCTCCTCTGGAGACTTATCGCTACTGACTAGTTAGAGTAGGCAAGAGGCCGGGATTACTAAAGGCCGGAAGCTGCTGAGGGTCAGACCTGCTAAGTCGACCTGTAGAGGTCGTGGACTGCCAGTTGACGGAACAATGCCCAAGGCCGACAAGTCCCGACAGCTAAGAATGGCACCGGAAATCTACTTTAATCTTAAGAGTGCAGGGTCAAAAGTCTATACATGCAGTGGGGTCAGATAAGTTGTCACAAACAAGTGAAAAATCAAGCAATGTAGTGTACTACCCTGAAAATGACAAATGTTTCACTTCCTCTGTTTTTTGCGCTTTTTATTTTCTTTGAGTATATGTAGTTTTACTAAAAATTAATATTTAACTGTGAAAAAACACAATGAGGTAATAAAGTGTACTTTAAATATAATTTTAGTTGTCTGGAAAAACTATTATTCGTTAAAGTTATTTTAAAATCGATGGTCTGATCACTAGTCTACTTTGTTTTGAAATTCTAACTTTCCTATCTACTTTTATGAATATAGGGAGGAAAACCATTGAGACTAAAAGAGTTTATATAAATGCAGCAATTGCATTAATACTGTTTTATATTAAATAGCACTATTAGAGCGGAGATAAAGATGATGGTTATAAATTAAAAAAAATAATTTAAAACATTTCAAATTATACCTAGAATAAAAGTTTCAAAGTGCATTCTACTTATTCTACTATAACATTCTTATAAAATGGGAAATGTAATATAATGCACTGTTAGAACACTGAAAGAAAATTAACTCCATGGTTTTTTAGATTTTCTTATATGAGTAATACTATTAAACTAAACTAAGTAAAACTTTAAACTTAGGGATCATACAGTATTTTTTGCAAATATTTATTTTAAAATTGAAGCGTTTAGTTTTTATAACAAATTTAGATAAAATAGTTTTGAAGTTTTATGAAATATACAGGGTAATTGAAATAAGGTGTCCTTAGCGTATATGAGGAAAGCGGTTTGAGCTATACCAAAGAAACAAATTCAACCCTCTTACATCAAATACAAGGAATCTATTGAAAGTAATTTCATATACTTTAAGCTTTCCGGGATAAAAATATATTCCCTATTTCTGTATTTTTACAGTATAAATAAAGTATACAACTCTGAATAAAGTCATATTTTGTATTACGGCCACTTACATTTTTTTTAACTGTTCATTTTACGTCTATTGTTTTATATAATGTTCAAGTGTGGTATAATTTTAAGAATTTAATTGCAGATACTCCTCCAGATAAATTCTAGATTGTTCGATAAATTGTTTTTATGTAATGTTCAAGTGTGGTATAATTTTAAGAGTTTAATTGCATATACTCCTCCAGATAAATTCGAGAACTCCATTAAATTGTGAACTTCCGGAGTTTTTTTATATCATAGAAAAAATCTATAATTTAAAATTATTACAAATGTTTTCTTTGTTAATTTCTAGTCAATTAATAATTTCTACTCATCTTACACAATTCGTACTTAGGTAAATTTATCCCATCATTTCTTCTTCGGTGCAACTTTTGGCCTCTATAATAATCTTCCCCTAATATGTCCTTGAATGCCATATTAACAAAGGATTTACTCAATAGATAACCTCGTATATGAAGCGTTTAATTGTTTTTTTATTTTGAATAGTTTTTCATTAGGGCCTGATTATAAAATTTCTAGCTTTATTTGGCCGTATTTTTACGAGGAGCATTAAATACTTTTTCTACTTGTTTTTTACTGAGTGTTATGTTAATGGGCTATATAATCAACACAAAAACTACATTTCCAAAAACAAAATCAAACTCACCACCATATTGGCCTCATAACGAGAAGGTGAATTTAGTTTGATAAATAGTCCATATCACTATATCCAAAATGTATGTACAAAATAACAATTTTATTCTTACGATAGTTTAGTTTGATGTATCTCAGGTTGTCTAACTCAGAAATAATCCAATACAATTAATGTTGATAATCTTCAAAAGGAATAAGCTAACGTTATATAAATCACCCAGCTTGTCTGTAAGATTAATTGGATAGGATAAAAGAAGCTTTATCTTAGCTGTAGTTTTTTTTAATACAAGGTCATCTATTGAGTAAATCCTTTGTTAATATGGCATTCAATGACACATACATACTACAATTTTTTGCTTTGTAATTCTGCAGAGTATTGTAATGAGTTATAATTTTTACATAACAATATTTTGTTAACCAAAATTGGTCGCACCATGTCAATAATTGTTTTAAACTAATATCTTGAAACAGTACAATTTTCAACACAATTTTTATATATTTCGCTGATAATGAAATTAAGTGTCTCTGATATATAGAGTTAGTTATTGGCTGAGCGTATGTGAAGTATATCACTCGTATGGCTAAACAAATATAATCTCTGTCTGTCTGCCTAGTTGTACATGTGACATCTAAAAATAAAATACTCTCACGTAATAGACTTACGCAAGAAGGCCAATATATTTATATAGTTCCCATACGTAATTATTATTGAATCAAGAAATTGCATAAAGCAGAATTTATAAACGAATCACCTACAAAAAATGTTACGTATTGAAAGATGTAGCCCCAATTCACCCTAAACATACATAATAAAGTTTTAGTGACCATGAATTTTTTATATAAAATATTTTATTATATCCTTATTAATTTAAAATCAATATACTTGGAAAATAAAATCAGTGAAAAGATTAGAAGATGTATTAATACGAGTTGAGATAGCCTCTCCATCAAACCGAAAATAATTATTTTACAGTTGCAATTAAAACCAACTCAAAAAACAAGTATTTGAATTTTTTCTTGAGTAGTATCTTTTTTCAGCCTTTTAATATTGTATGAAACTTACTATAAACATGAATTTAGCTGAGTGTTATTGCATCCTACCACTAGGTAGGATGATATATTTTCCCTTTGGATTGTCAAAAAAGGTTCCTTGTAATTTTCTGCCTTTATATGTTTCCACAGGACTTCAGTATAAAATTGCCCGCTGACTTTAAATATTGCAAGTAATCTTAGCGAAACCAGAGGTGCAACGCGTGGTGAAGAGAACTGCTACTATGCATATATTTATAAACTTTTATATAGTATCAATTCAAGTTGCTGTAAAAAGAGGAAGAGAATTCAATATTGGATATGAAAAATTTAAACAATAACATTTTTATAAAAAAAATTTAGACGCTCATTTGTTTTTGTCTAAGTAAAATGTTTTAAATTTTCATTAAACTATTACTACATAAATATTGTTATTAAGGTCTTAAAGAAGATCAATTAATTTAATTCTGTATTTCTAACAAAACGTTGTTAAAATCTTTTCTTACAAATCTAGTATGGTATTTTTATAAAATTGGATGATATAAAAGCAAAGTAAAACAATGAGTTCTGATTAATATTCCAAAAACGTTCGTTCCTTTACTACCAATATCGCTAAGATAGCAATGAACAATAAGTAAAAATATAAGTTGTGACTATAGGAAATATCTGGGATTGCAAAGTCGGGAGTTAATACAATCAGTAAAAGTTTAATATAATTTCCTAAAACTATATTAAAATGATTTTAATCTGACGTTTTAAACAGATTTTCATTAATAAATAAAATGTCTATCTCATTCTGTGTTGCAAACATTAAAAGAGATACTTTTGCATTCTTCTATTTTCATTATTTTTACTTTATCAATTACTCAGTGGGGTTACCAAGAAAATGTGGATCTTTAACCTAAATTATTGGTACTATTATTTCTGATGACTCAAGCATAGTATTATATCTAAAGTATTATATCATAAAACTCGTTAATATTAGTTCCAGTTAAGATATATTGCAGATAGTAAGGCTACGTGTGTACCTTGACAGAAATACAATTTTCCAGCCGTTTGAGTGCAACGTTGTGACAACCTTCGCAGAGGTTGTATGCACAATTTCAAGTATATGGCTTATTTCATCAGTTAGACAGCCTGTATGTACCCGACTATAATAAAGAATATAGATATTTGCGTCCCCTGACAAGCAAAAGACAAAATGGTCTAGCCTAGTAATTAATAATTCTCAACCTAATCTTATCATGGACATGCACTATCATAAAACTTGTTAATATTAGTTCCAGTTAAGATATATAGCAGGTAGTAAGGCTACGTGTGTCACTTGACAGAAATACAATTTTCCAGCCGTTTGAGTGCAAGGTTTTGCTAGCACTCACATTAATAATACATCATTATAAACTAAAATTGTGCGTGATATATGCACGATAATGGCGTGGTACATGTGAAGCCCACACCAAACAGGGGGGTTTGCCGCCTACACGGTTGCCGGTATTCGGTACTAAAGATAACAGTGAGATAAAAATAACGTTACCCGAGAGCCATGCATCACGGGCTTCAATAACAGTTATAACTTGGAATATTTGTTTTTATCCTGGTTTTGACAAAGAGCAATTGAATTCATGTTATCTTTGTTCAGAGCGGTCTCATTCAATCAGTGTTTGATTTACAGGTATTGGATTTCATGACAACAATTTGTTACAAATAAAGTTACTCACCATCCAATAATACAAATTGTTTCAGTTTTGGTAATAGATTAGATAATCTTTCATTATACACCTGCAAAGAGAAATCCTTTTAGTTTGTATATTTACAAACACTTTATTTGTATGATAGTATACATTGTATATGGAGTAACCTTCCACAATTTGTAATACGTAGGTGTATGTAATTGTATCTATAGAGGTCATTGATCTGGAGTAGGTCCAAATAATCTTTAATATAAGTAAATAGAGATTCAAAAATACCGTATGGTACTGAAATAATAAATTATATATGGTATTTGGAGCATTTTCGTAAGAACTAAATGAATAAGTTTATCAAAATACTGAAAATTCAATACGGTTAAAAGAAATGTGTATGACAAGTACTTTAAGCAATAACTAATACAAACAGCAATGAGTTGGATGTTTTATTACAAAACTAAACTTAGAACTATGGTGTTGTACGTTACATAAATACAGAATAATGTTACCCAAAAGCTACATTAATCTTACTTGTGTAAGCTAATATATGAAGTTAATAATCAACGTCTATTTTAACGCGGTTTGCTTTATATAATAGATAAAATCACTGTGGTTTATTATATCCAATATATTTACAGGTACGTAAGCATAAGTATGCTGTGTGGTCTGACGTTAAAGCGTAAAATTTGTTGATAAGTTCAAAATAATTTTATTATAAAAGAGGAAAGACTATATTTCCATTTGGTTCAGCGTTTATTTGCGTCCGTTTCTACGCCATAAACTCATAGAAAGAATAAAAACAATTCTATAACTCATTATTTTATAATACATTCCGTCCAAAACACAATTTTATATCATTATTCTATTACAGAAAACAAGATAATATCACTGTTTGCCCTAAAATGCTCGTTCTTAACGGCACATAGATTTTGTTTGCAGAACTTTTCAAACGGGTTATGGAGAAGATTCAACACAGATGAAAGTGTCTTAAACTTTTAAAGTTTAATAGGATATTGAGTATGTTTTTATTTTAAATGTTCCGCAATATGTGAAACCGCGTTTTTGGTAATAATACACCTAAGGATAGCAGTATATTGAAGCACTTTTGTAGATTGTAAATGCGTGTTTATGAATACAGTTTTTTCACCTAAGGAAATGATGGTAGATTTTACTCCTGGAACTGTAGTGTTATACAATTTGTAACTTAAAACGATAGCAAATGTCCAAAGCCCTATTATCCTTTTATTTAAATAAAGTTAATTTGTACAATGCTTAAAACCAACTTGTAAACATGTACTTACTTACTAAATTTATTTTATATCATCAACATAATTGAATGAAAGCATTTAACTAACATGAATAAATTTAATAATTATTACTGTAAACAAGCTTCACTGGGTTTTATACTTTTTAATTACTGCCTAGGGGATAAGTTTCATTTATACATATCTAATTCCTATTAGCAATCATTATTATTATAATATTATAATTATGTCACAGAATTATTAGATTTTATAATATTATATTATCACTTTATGATTCTCATTTAATAAATTCTCAATAAATCATTGTCGGCGTTAACGTTTTAATGAAATATGCAAACATGAACGTGATTTATACCGAGATATTGATATACTTAAAGGGCAAAGAACAGGAAGCAGGTGGTTTACGATTCGAATACATCTTGAAAAATTCCGATTTTGTCTTCATTTAAAAAGTACATATTTTAAGGATTTCAAATATACCATAAAGCCCAGTTTTTATTTGATCGAATCAGAAGAAATTTAATTCGCCTAGTCAAACGGTAGGTAAACGTCACCCATACAATTATAATAGGTGATTCACGAAGATATGCAGAAACTGTAGGAGCTCATTCAACGTTTAAAAATAATTATGAAACTATATAAACAGTCCGGAAGTGCTTTGTTAGCGAGTTACGGCTAGCTAAAGATTGTCGTCGTGTAAAACGAGGTCTTTCTGAAATGCTGGTAAGGTAGATTTAGCAGCTAATTAAATTGTTTCTTATAGTGTTTGACCTGAAAAATTGTAATAAAATAGGTCCCAGAACTGTAAGCTAAGTAGTTTTTGAGGAAACCCGAGCCGAATGCAAAGAATAGAATGAATTTTTTTTTTCATTTTAGCCAACAAAACTTTATTTCACTATGAAACAGACAAATACCTTAAATAAAATTTTTAGAAATTTATATTCTGAGTACTTGCATACGACTGAGTAAGTACATAGAAGGTAAATATATGTTTGATTAAATTAATTTTTTAATTACAACATTATGAATAATTTAATGATTGTTTTGTATAATATAACATACATAACATGCATTAAATTGTCCACCTGATGTGGTAATGAGAATGGTAAAACTCTCCTGGATTACACTATATTTTATTTTTATTCTTGGTGTCTCTGATATCAAAACGATGTAAATTTATACACTAAATTTCGTCGTCGAACTTTTGCGATCTCTCTAGAAGAAACATGACTCCAGATTTCCAGGAATCAAGGCTATATATTATGTGGTAACCTTCGCAGAGGTTGTATGCACAATTTCAAATATATATGGCTTATTTCATCCTTTAGATATCTTGTGTATGTACTTGACTATCATACAGAATATATAATATAGAATATAGGATCAAGTTCCAGGACGCTGCATTAAGAGGAAGGTGAACTGGAGCTCAACTTAATTTATATAAATTTATCCCTTTTTCATCTTGGCTACATTGTGTGTCCAACTAACATGCTATTATACTTAACTTTTAAGGATAGATTTAGACCTTTGACTCTAGGTCCAATAGAAACGCTAATGTCAAAGCTGACTTTCTGTGGATGCAATGATGAAGTGGTTATTTGGATGGGGGGTCCCTTTCTTCAGCGAGACTGCAGGTCACAAAGTTGGGGAATTATATGTCTGGCCAGTTTAATAAGGGAGACAAGTGGCAGCTGTCTTGAACTGATTCTGTGGAAAATTGCACATGGCAAACTGTCCTACCTGTTAATAGAAATGTTCTAGTGATATATATACGGATAATTATCAACTGCTTATCTCTTATAAACCTAACATGATGAAAACACACATTGACCAATTAAAAATTCATGTGTTTTTTTACATACTGCACCTCCCCGGTTTATATATTTACTTAGTGAGAGTCACATACTGGTCATGTAGAGTGCTGATTTTTGAAATGTGTGACAAGGTTAAACTCTTGATGATGCATTGGTCTCTAAAAGGTTAACACTCTTGAGGTACATTGTTTTATATTTATAAAAATAAGGAGTTTGTATTAAATTATGTTATTGTATTTACGTGTTGTATTATCTTATTATCTTGTTTTTTTCATTATTTTTTGAGAAACGCAAACATAATAAACACACTAAATTAGTCCTTAATCTCATTACGGTCAATAACCGTAAATTATTATGATCGGAGTAGCATATTTAGAGTTTTCGACAAGCTTTTTTAGAAAACTATATATATTGCTGCAAGCAAAATACTGTCTTTAGATCTACATCTAATCTAAAGTGCTTTACCATGAGGAGATCGAAACGTTGTCGTAATTGGCGAAAACACGACACATTTGTGTTGGAATGTAAAATTAATTTGTAAGGATAATAGAATAATCTGAAATAATTTCATGTAACTATCACACTATCTAATGTGTGTGTTCAGTATTTTTTTAATCACCTTGATATACATTAATTAGAGTATTAGGTTAAAAATAAAATTGCGCTTTAAATTAATCTTAAACTTTATTTTAAACATAGTGAAATGCAAAATATAAATGTGTGTGTGTCTTTTTTTCTTTTGCAAGTTTAAATTATAAAGCATAGATAGGAAAATATCTCTATATTTCATATTACAATTTTTAAAATGTTAAAGCATTATCTTTGTTTTTAGAATATAATGTCTTACTTTTATTTCAATAGGCCTACAACACTCTTTACATTTCTGTTATGATTTTCTGAGAAACCTGTATAGTAACTTTTTGATGTATGAATCATGTTTTAAACGTTTCAGTTTTTAATATAACTTAATAGAACACGTAACTAAACGTAAAAACATAGCTAACTCATAAAGTACATTTTATCATCGGGTGACACTAATAAAATGGGTAAAATCAAATTTACGACAATTAGAAACAATGTTGTCATTTGCTTTATGTATTTAAAACTTTTATGATACCCTTTCAAGATAGATATAAAAATATTTACTGGTTAAGCTGACGAAATACTAATAATAACCAAATACATTTAAATCAATTTAAATACCCTTATGTTTTGTAATTTCCTTTTTAATTTTTCTCTTTATGCTCTATATTATAACAAAGATTAGACAAACACTCGGGTTTTAAGACCGTACAATGATTTAAATACGATCTGACACAAACATTTTAAATATACTACAGACTTAATTTTTATCTATGGTACACTAAGTTTGGTGATGGTAAATTGAATTTAACCGCGAGTTTGCGAGCATTTTTACTTTAGTCTTAACGATAACTATGATGACATTGAGAAACTATCAGAATAAACGTAAATTGCATACATTTTTATACTCATGCTTACTTACTTATACTTATACATTACATCTTATTATACTTTATCATATCTTATTTGAATAGAAACGTAATTGAGTGTGGGATCGCAAAGATTGAAATCTAAAATAATGATATTTAAATCAATACATTAAAAAAGCTTCTTTTAAATATTTTGAGTATGACCAATATTTTCCATTAAAACAACCAGTTCTGGTCATAAGCATGTGATGTCTGATCTCTGAAATACCTGGTTATTACTGCAGATGAATGCTGTATGCAGTACAACATTAGTCGAAGACGAGTATTTTCGAGTTAACAAGACTTCATTATCGGTGCAGCGAGCTAAGGCAGTGTACATATTAGAAAATTTCGTTTATTTATAACGGGCATTCTAGATATTTTACCACCATAGTGATGCCAATCTTAGGTGAGGAAGGTCAAGGAATTAAAGATCAACTTCGGTGTATGTTAAAGACATCTGGAGCTTTTGTACAATCACAATATTCTGATAAAATATTCAATGAAAGACTTGATAAAAAAGCTGCGTTAAGTAGGTAGCCTCTTACGGTTAGAAAGGTTCATAATTAATCCAATAATTTGAACAGCAAACATTATCGGTGTATTACATCGTCAATGTGACATAAAGAACGATAATGTATTTTCCATAATTTAACAGGAAACTAATGTTAACTCATTAAATGAATTAATGTTACCCAATAGTATAAAACGTCCACTATATACAATAAATTTCATTAAGAGCCAAACTAGTTTTCAATTCACAATTGTGTCTTACGATATTAAGCCGAGATCGGAAATACGGATAAGAGCCTAAAGAGAAATTTATATGTAATCTCAAAAGTTTTTATCATACGAGAATCAAAACTAAAACGTATTAATATTTTATTACATTTTAGTACACAGTAACTAAACAGTAAAAATGGATATTTCACATATTTCAAAACAGTGTTTTTGCATTTACTTATTATGAAACAATAAAAACACTTAAAGTTTCTGAAATGAAAAAAAACATAAATCGTTCGACAGCATATTTTAAATATCTCTGTTATAAAGTAACAAAAACAATCACTTTGTAGGCAAACTTCTAAAACAGCTGTTAAGTATGCAGTCTGCTGAGAACTGAATTTCTTATATGTAAATTATACTAAAAACCATTCTTTTAGTATGCGTTGAACAATACTGTAACCGTAAGCCGACATTTACTATGGATTCGGCGTAACTTGGTGGTGAAATTTATTGTTAACAGGCTTCCGGTCCCTGCGGAGAACTCATGAATGTTTACAGGTTCACTTTTGTTTGTGTTTTCAATCGTTTCATTTTCAATTACGCAACCGGTTCTCATTGCGGTTATTTTTAATTTACGAATTAGTGTCAGGTGATCGTATGATTGATGCTTTAAAATATTATTCTTTTGTTTTTAATTCCACAGACATAATACATATCTAAAAATTATGTTCTATGACCTTACTGTCATGTAAAACGTACTTCTGAAGCTCAAAAAGTGACAGTCTGATCATAATCTTTGTAAAACAGATTCGTTTTAGTATAATGATAACCTTATAAGGGTTAGCAATACCAATATATTGGTATTTGCTAGGCCAAAGCTATTAACAGATAAATAAAGAAGTTATCAACACAACATACAGTCAACTCATAAATCACGAAATGAACATACATAATTCGGTAGGCCTACCAGATCAAATATTATTGGTACACATACCTCAAAATTTGTCACGTGACCGCTGTCGCTGGAGTTATATAAAGAGTGAAAATGTCCACTATTTATTCATTGAATGATACATAAATATTAAAGATACACGATAATTATTTGTGATTTTAAAGTAAAAATATCATTTTGTACGGCACTTCAAAGACAAACTCGTTGATCATAAACTCAGAAGTGCCCTGTCCAAAGCAAGGGGTTCATGTCATTTTCCTACTCAATCCAACTTCCTAATTTAGTTATCGAGATTTAGTGTCCTTTGTCCCTCCTCATCGTAGATGTTACATGAAATCTTGTAATAAGGTGACACCTCCTCCCAACCTTACCTATCATAAATATCCTCTCATTTCGGAAGCAGCGCAAAGGAACTTTAGGACAAGGCTTGATGAGAGGTCCCCTCTCCTCTTGTCATAAGTGAATGGGATCAATAGGAAAACCTAATAGAAACTCTTGTGTTAACTGGTGAAAACTTTACAAATGTCTAACCCTAAAATGATATCTTAGCGCATTTTAAGGGTTAGAGTGTTAATTTAGAATATTTTAACAATATAGTTTATAATATAATTTCATAGTTGAAAGTAGCCTCCCGAATGATTGATCAGATAAAAAAGCCTGAGAGACAAAAGACGGTGTACAGAGTACACGGACATAAGCACTGCGTCATTTTGTACCGTTATTATAGCACATATATTTTAAATTTATATGGAGCAAATACTTTATAAATTAAAACAACTTTTCGGAAATACTTGCTTTATTTCGAAATTTAAGTTCACCCAAAAGTTTACAAAGTTTACAAACTTTTGATTCAATTTTCTTCAAATGTCACTCAATCGAACAAATCTAATTAAGAGTCTGATTAAAAGGTATTAAAATTAAAATTAAACTAAAAATGTATACTTCTCCAAAAATGGTTTTAAATTAACAAAACAAAATAAAAAAGTTCTCTTCTCAAAATACTCAAAATTAATATAACACAAAACTTGATATTTACTTTATGACCAAAATTTAATTCACAATACTTCAAAAATTGAATTAAATTTTCAGACTCTGAAAGATGGGAAACTTTAGAAATTTTAATTACAGTATTATAAAATAAAAGATATTAACTATACGCTGGTACGGGACTTACTACTTTGAAGATTACGGAGGCAGATCGGAAAATAAAACGCACTAAAAATTTAAATACTTGAAATTGAATTTACCCGCGACAAATAATTACTCTAAATCCCAACTATTGGGTTAGAGAAAGAAATTCAGCATCTAACTCGACCGGTACACCTTCTCTTCGAATCGCCAAGACTGGACTGACTGCTTCTCTCTCTCTCCAGGCTTGCCGGGTCGGAACGTAGACCGATCAGCTGATTACCGGTCCAACTAAACAAACAATGTCCACGCACCGCGTCTAGTTAACAGGAGCCTACTTCCTACCGCGATTCAGCATAAAGAATTAGAACTATGGTACAATTTCTCGCAGTTACATCTTCAATTTACGCTTGAGTCCTGGTTAGATTTTTGGTTCACTGCTAAAACCACCTGCTTCACGAACGTGTATTTTTATAACACCTTATCTTATTCGCATCAATCCCAAAAATCTGCAGTTATATTTTAAATTAAGTATGGGACTAAACCTTAATTAAAAATTTCAAAGCCAGTTTCCACCCATTTTAATCCATTAGATATCATCAAAATTAGCCAAAAACTAAAATGTTACAGAATTTTACGACTTTGCTTAAATGAAACACCAATTGCATATTGATTTATCGTAATATTTAGCAATCTTATAAGATATATTAATATAAAATTTATTAACTAGGCTATTTTGAAAAAAAAATAATCGTTTATATAACGGTCACTAATTTATACTGTCACAATACCACTATTAACTATATTGTCTATGTATATTAGCCTAATGGTGTCCGTTTTAAATATAAATCTGTCTTCTGACCTTAGGTATCGGAGGATTGAAGAATTACTGTGCTTATTGTAAACTGTCGAATGTTTTTTTGGCAGTTCTCATCCTAGATAAAGGTTTGCTTCGTGAGAGGCTTTCAAAATCCTGTAACGAACCGCCGATAGTACGCACAAAGATCCAAGAAGCTTCTTACTTCGTGTTTGTTCCGTTGGAATGGCCACTTGGTAATTGTTGCTATCTTCCCCGGTTCCATGCGTACACCTACGCCGGAAACTTCAAGGCCCAAGTATTTGATTTGCCCCCATAAACATATTAAATTTATTAGCGTTGAGTTTAAATTGTTTTGCCGCAATCATCCAATAACTTCTTCTCAACTATTTGAAATGTTGTTGATAGGATTTTTCTAATACGATGACGTCATCCAAGGAAACCAGACAAATCTCGCATGACAATACTCTCTAAAAATGTTCCAGAAGACATTCCATCGCCACTTAAGCGTTACATAGACCAATTGGCATCACGTTGAACTGCCATAAACCTTCTCAGATTGAGAACGCGGTCTTTTCCTTATCTTCCGGCTTCAGTCCAACCTGCCAATAGCCACTGTTAAAATGTATCGTGGAGAACAGATCACAGATTTTACACTGTCTAAGGTGTCATAAATTTGAGGCAGATAGTAGCTGTCATTTTTATCACGTTATGCAGCATCCGATAGTACACGAAGAATTTAGAGTTCCATCCTTTTTTTCTTGTGAAAACCCATTATTTGACGGCTCGATAACGTTGTATTTCCTTGATGATCTTCCTCGCCTCATTCCGTTAATCCAGCGGTAATCTCTGGAGATTCTGGCGGATAAGGTTTTGAGGCTATAGTGTCTATTGCGTGCTGGACAACGTAAGTTCTCCCTTTAGGGTCATTTTTCCGAAGACATCAATGAGTGCTCTCTCTCCAACGGCGCTATTCACCAATATATATCCCTGTATCGGAGGCTAGCCCGCATATCTCCCACATTCTTGGAACAATGATATAACTTTTAATTACAAATGTAATAGTAATTAAGCTCTACTGTAAAATCCGTTTTATCTTATTTCCAATGATTACATTGAAAGATATTTAATAACATCATTATTAGTTATCCCTCTTAAACATTTATTTGTTTGGTTTCACACATAAAGCGTAATGAATTGCGATAATTTATGTTGAATTTTTCTAACAAAATAGTTTAAAATTAAGCTGTCTTCGTTTACAAACGTTTATACGTTGAACAGTTCATTTTATTATAACTATTTACCTACATTCAGAAATGTGTGCAATTATTATCATATATTAGTATTTACTTTTTCCTGTATGGAGTTTTTGAAAATAAAATATTCCATACAAATGCGTCACTTTAAAAACCAAATGTATTAAAGTACAAATGAGACATACAAGTTTGAAGACATTTAACCTGCTCAAATATTATACTTTAGATTTGAAATTTGATAGAAGGCCAACGTCAAAACGAAGAATAAGAAATATTACCGATTTTGCATTCAATTATATATTCAAGGTAGACAAGATTCTATTCTCCTAACCGGCTTACACATATCTGTGAGTTGTATGAAATCGTCAATGGTTTTGGAAAATATGACTGAAATACTTGACTAGGTGTAGAGCTTTAGTACTGGACCACTTCCTCAGCTGTAGCTGGTTATCTAGCAGGAATCATGGCTTTGACTAATTTGGTATATCTGTCATGACAGTGTCGAGGGCGTAGCCCTCTGCAGGTAACTGTAAATATTGGAGGCTGAAGAATTTGAGACAAAACAATGTATCAAGTGTCATAGTCCCTACCAAGTAGCACTCGATAGTTGAACTCTTAAGTTATTATCCATGTCTATGCATCAATAGCTTTTGAAAGTTTGGTCTAAATACACTCTCTTAATATAATTGTTTTGGTTTACTGTAATGTAATTATTGGCGATGGAACAGGGCACGACGTCAATGTTATTGGGCTGATAACAATTTACGAAGCCCTAATGAACTAATCCTGTAAATTTCATTTAAAATAATTTACATTAGTTATTCTGTTCAATGACTGACCTTTAATTGCGTTTCTCTCTAACCATATCAACCTATACATATGCAATTCATGCGTCAGTGTAGATTAATGGTCAGTGAAGGTTGGCCAACTGATGTTATAATTCAGTCGTGAGAGTGGTAGAATTGTCATATGTACATTGATTAAACCATCAAAGCAAGTACAATTGAGTTTCAATGTACAGTTTTTAAACGTCAATATCTTCAACTCACTAAAGAGCCACAAGAAAAGATTTAACAACAAGTAATAATTAATTTTTATCTACTTTGTTATATCTTTTTTCTTTAAAATTCAAGTAGTTATGTTTAAAACGGTAGTTTAGAATTATATATTAAATTTCGAAATAATAAGTTTTATTTCATTCGTTTTAAAATGTTATAATTACTAAACCACAGACACTTCTTTTATTACATTATTTAAGCATAGCTTGACATAATAGATGTTTTGTTTAAAATGTGTCCTTCATTTAATAACATCTAGAGAATATTTTATTTTGAAGGCAGGTGACAGGATTAAACACTCAGCAGTTTCGAGCCAAATCCTATAATTTCATTCCTCTCCATCGTTGTTTGCTTTCATGGAAACAATATTTTCATTCTGAGACTCTGTCACATCATGCGAAACAACTCGCTACTACATATTGAAACTTTACAGACGGAAAATTGGCCCAAAACTGTAAAAGTACAACCATTGAAGTTAAGGTATTGTTACAGGTTAAAAATTATGTATTACATGTTGGAGACAAGATAGTAATATTATATAAATATATACATTACCGAAACTTGCAGCAATATACAAGCAAACAAGTTCGTTATTTCCACACCTATGCAGTATCTACCGCTTTACTCAGATATAAAGGAGAATTGAATGTTCTGATTTTATCAGTAGTCACGACGACGTTTACAACGACCGTCATCATTTGAATTAGAATTGTTTTGAAAAAATATATTTTTAAATATTACTTTTTAGAATTAACCTGTTTTATACATTTTATAGTTTTTCATTACTTTATATACAAATCCTGGATAAGTAGGCGTTCCAGCCCAATTTTCCTGTCCAATTTCACGTAACGGTGAATTTATTCAATGTATTGATGCAAGCTTTCAATATTCATAAATGAAAAAACAGAAAGGACAAGTAGAGAAGGAGAGAAGTAAAACATTAAGTGAACTAAAACAATAGCGATAAACCTTTTAAATTTTAAGGATATGATTTAACATGTAATACAAAGAAACGCTAAAGTTACTTTAACTGACATTTTCGCTTTAACTGTTGGTAAAATCATTTTGCTATTAAATTATGTGACAGATTCAAATACAATTGTTAATTTAAAAAAGTGCTCAACTAATGAATTGTTGAATTTTTTTATTATTAGTTTTTAAATGTTAAACCTGAAATTATTGTCAATTCCAGTATTACACGACATTCCAGCAAATATATAAACCCAACAAAGGCCAAACATGGACGCAATAGGATATTTTTTTACTAGGTAATTATAAACAACCTTTATTCTTTCACTCCATTCAATGTTTATTTGGATTCAACATAATGAAAATTCAAAGTTATTGAAATAAAAAGTTATCGATCCGTTATAAGTAAATAGGTTTACAAATATATTTTTAGATTTATTTACGTAAACCAGGTCCAAGTTATGGAAGGACATTATTTATATGCTTCAATAAATTTTTTATTTGCGAATTTTCAAAATTACAGGGTTTCTAAATATATTACTATTATATTAACATGCAAACTTGAGAGATATTGCTCTTTGTTATAGTACTATGCAGTATAACACATAAACTAATACTGCATCTTTAGTTTGACATTTACAGATGATGGCCACATGTAAAGTGCACCATTGTTCTGTAATAACATAAATACTAGACTAAATTTGTTGTGCGGATTACTAGAATGTTAGATTTTGTTGTATGAAACTTCTCTGTTGTAGTGTATAATCGATTGTACACTAAGTTTAAAGTTTAAAATTAAATTTACTTCACAAAATTATCATATTATAAATGTTAGCAAAGATGTTAGTGTTGGATATCAATCGCTTGAAGTACTATGTATGAAGTACTAACTGAGTTGCTCAAAGAAGGAAAGAATGGAGGAAACAGAATCTCGGATCGCAATACGCAAACAACCACACCGTTGGAGTAGATCCCTGATTTTATACTGTTTGCATTTGCTACCTCAATTTTGCTTCGCAATATCCTTATATGTTTGAATCCTAAATTGTTTTTACTTACGATAAAGTTTTCATTAAAATTCAAATTGTAAACTTTGTTTATTTAATTTTCAGCAATACTAATAATATATTATAGCAACGTATAATTGAAACAATTTCTAATTATTAACTGACATTAACACTATTTACTATTCACCTTGTTTAATCAAGTACAGCTTTTTACTCTAGCCTTAAGGTTGTAGATAATCTGTAGATATTAAAATTTAAATTACCAATACGCTGCTTGTACTATTTTTGGTTTTCAAATGTTACGAGTATATACGCACACATTATTATTATTGTGTATATCTTATAAATCCTCATGTTATACATTTGTCTTATGTATAACATTAGGATTTATAATGTTTTATTGTTATTTGATGTGGTAGAAAAATGAGCAATTGGCAACTACCGGTTAATCAATGTTACTAAATTTATTATTTACACATTGATAAACAGATAAAACTTTTATTTTTAAATAATTTTTTACCATCGCTATTCTTTGTTATTGCTGTTCATGCATTTTTTATTATTTATAATGTATTTTTCAGTATTTTATTTTCTATAAGGTTTCATCCAAAAGGAAGCTAAGACGTAAGGTTTGAGCTGCAATAAAATAATTGTTTGCATATTATATTCCAAAAATTATTGCTTATTTTATAAAACAGATTATATTGGAATTCTTCAAGATAAATCCAATCTATATCGTAAGCAGGAAATTTATAAATTCTACTTGTAATATTTAACTGTATAAGCAATCTCCTTAGTCGATTCAACAAGTAGAATATTTTGGAAAATATCTTGTTAAATGTTAGCTTGAATTGTGTTAGTTACACAAAAGATGTCATAAGATACCTTACTATAAATAGAGGCAGAGAAATAGTTAGTGGAGCACTAGCGTTAAACTTAAAAACTAACTTAAATAATTTTGCTGATCTCACCACACCTCGTCCGTATGAATTATATATACCTGGTTTAAATAATACAGTTAATGCTTCCTGTTCCTGTTTCCAACACAATCAATACTTGCCGATACTTTTGCATGTAGGAACCAAATGTTTTTTCCTCACCGACGAATAGTAAATTGCATTTAATAGATTAAATTCACAGTTTGCAATCAAATATTTTGGAATATTGAATTGCATTATGCTTTTAAGTATTATTCAAATGTTTTAGCCGGGACAAATTATTAAAGCTGGAGCAGGCTGGGCTAATACAACGTAGTATTGTCATCAAAAGAGGCAAATCTCTCATAAAATAGAGTATTGTAATAAAAAAAAAATCATCGAAGTTATTGAGTATGAAGAATGTAGAACTGAGTCTGGTGACCTTTTCAAGGACGCAGTCACCATTGCGTTACGTATTACCTCTGTAAAACTGATTGCTGTGTGATACTACAAGTATATTGCCGGAGGATATGGATATAGCACTTTACATTACTCACTCCGGTGGATGTACTGTAACAATACACAAGAGAAGAGTACTGCTCAGTACTTGTCATAGCCTTCCTCAGTTGCATCCAATACACAGCTTACAACTCATTTCATTACGATAGTTGGGTTACTTGTGGTACTGTGGCATATGCTAAAATTTCATTTGATTCTGCTTCGTTTATGTACAAATCTATCTATTCTGTGACATCTACTGAATGACATGAACCATTATTGAACTCGTGGTTTACATATAAAAATTAAGCTTTATGTACAATTTCAAATTTATACTTTAGTTTATTTCATGTTCACTAGTATTAGAATGGTTTTAAAAGAAACACGGGAGATTAAAACTACGTTTTGAGGTCTGAAATCCGATTTCCACCTTAGAAGAACAACTAAACTAACCACTAAAATTAATTTAAATAAAACTAAAAAAATAATACCAATGCGATATCACAACGAAACCTCAGGAATTACAACATTTAACGTATTTCATTTAATTTTTCCTTTAAAACGCAAGTGTAAAAATGTTCTGTACATAAGCTAGATTTATTTACTTATAGTATAATTTGAAACAAATAATATTCATTTGGTCATTTGTACATTTTTTATGCTACGAAAATAGAAAAATGCGTTTCAAGAACTGGAATTTAATAGTCAGAGTGCAGTACCCATAAGCATCAGTTACGTTTATGCAGGAAACGTTCCAAAATATCAACCTCATAAGACTAACGCAGGAACTAATGATAGAACTCAAACTCATTGTTATATCAGTTAATAGGCTAGTATCTGCAGCTCTAGCAGCTGTTAGGAATCCATTATGAGATAGATCATATTAGGACTATCTTTAACAAACAAGAATTATTAAATTAAATTTAATTACAATAATTTTTAGAAACATTCTTTGTATTTGAGCAAAGCTACATGTTTCTTTTGCTGTACGCAGCTTTGAATACAAAATTCCTTTGTTGCCGCCACAATTATAAACTATTATATCGCCCTTGCTCATAATCAAGATATTTAATTGGACAAAGTCTAAACCTAATTAAAGATTGGCTATAAAACAAATCCAGTGAGTTTAATTGCTCAATTATACAGATTGTGTCAAAGGTAATGTTGCGTAACACTTGACTGTGACGAGGACGAAATACATTTTTGTCTACTCATATTAGTCCTGTATTCATACAGTTTTAATGAGGAATGTTGAAAGCAGACTTATTAATTGCTCTTATTATTTGGTCTAGTAGAAGTTTTCTTCTTTAAAACACAGAGCTATTGTAGCTTATACGTGAAAAATGTATAAGCTAATTAATAGATATGTTTCTAGTTTTTTTCCTTTTAATTGTGTTTCGTGAACCATTTAATGTCCAATAATATGCCATACAAAATTGCTCTTAATTCTATTTATATAACTAATAATTTACATTTATTGAGCGCTCGGTGAATTTGAATACTTCCTACATATAGGTATACGTTATTTCGTAATATTATAATAGATTACAACAACGATCCAATATTATCAAAGTTTATTTGTATTGTTAAAATATAATAACTTACAAACTAATAAAAAAATATAAACAAATAAAATGCTAACAAATAAGCATTAGTCCACGTTTTTTTAATGAATTATAACTGCTATTTGACATTTTAGAACATGCTAACATTTATATCATGGTGTAATTTTTTGCCATTAAAAAATCATTAGCGAAATATGATATTGTGTTAACGCATATCAAAATAAATTCCGAAAATGCATTTGGTTGAAAGTAACAAACAAGGTATTAGTAAATAAACAACTAATACGTATGCCGTACTATTAACTAATAATTAACTAATACGTACATTAGTTAATTTTCCAAAGTGCTTTCAAACATTCAGGCATTGTTGCTAGGAAGGACCTCGATACATGAACATACAGAGTGCCCTGCGTTAAAATTGGCTAATCTGTGGACAGTGCAAAGTTTCTCTAAGGTATCCTGCTTCAAAGAAACAAAGTACACTCAAAACTCCAGGCAAGTTTGCGGTCTTGGTGTCAGAGTTTTAAATCATGGATAGTATTCCCATACACATTGGTCACCTGTTTCTGCCTGTTACAGTTATGTATTAAATACAAAATGCAGTATACAAATGTAGAACGAGTATTGTTACTTCATTGCAAACAACTAATATTATTTTAGTTTCATAATTACTACAAATGTTAATACTACAAACGCGGAAAATATATGAGGATTTCAGGTGTTTTAATTTCTGAAATAATAGCCAAAAATACTCTTGAAACCAATGTAATTGATTTTCTTTGAGGATATGCAAGACTTTTGAAGTATTATCGAGTCACAGAATGCTACGTACAACAATTTTTTACAATATTTCGTATTTTTATGAATAAATGCTAGCTATATATAGTGTGAGCAAAGTAGAATATCAAACATTAATATATCTTGTTTTAGATAGCAGTATTGACGAATTAGATTAGGCTGCTTATGAACTTTTACTTCATGATAAAAAAGGTATTGTGAACGTGTTCACGTAGTGTACTCAAAATTGGTTACCTTTCTCATTTTTATTACATATTTATTAGAATAGTTCTATAATTATGATAAAATGAGTGTCCTCATTAACCGAAGCTTCAATAACTAATAAAAATATTAGATAAGAATGACCCTATATATTTTTTATTTACTGGCCAAACCATAAATTTCGGACCTATTTAATAACAAAAATTGGGTTTTTTCTAACTGTAAAGTCACTAAGTGTCAAAACATATATTGGACATTTGAAGGAAACATTTCAGACCATAGTAACAATTTCATATGAATAACAGATAATAACTAATTTCTGAAGCAATAATCAGGTTCTATAACCCATGAGGGGCGATCAAAGAAATTACAACACCTAAATTAAACGAATTTAGGAACAAAATAATACGAAACGTGTGAAATCACCTAATGATTCGATTATAAATTTCAATTCCCTCCAAATATATTTTTTTATTAAATGGTTGTCATAAAGAGTCCTGAAACTTCTGATGTATTTTGTTACGATACAAAGTATATTAGTAAACGTTTGTACGTATACAAAGGTATAGTAAGGCTGTAACTAGTATATATAGTAAGCGTAACTTTCAATTACTTTTAAATATTATAGCACTATTCGTTTTAGATCCCGACATACACAGTTATAAACTTGGTCAGAATGATTTAATTAATATTAGTTGATTTGAAGTGCAGACATATTAAACATAATCTGGTTCAAAATAACAGAGGCATTGATTAGCTGACAATAAAAATATTTTAGATAAAATCCTAATACTTCTAGTAACCAATGCTAATCAGTAACATAATTAAATGCAGGTATGAAAATTTCCAAATTACCATAAGTTACGCCAAAATTGTTGTGGGAAATTTCCTCATCTACATCATAATTCTATAAATGTTTACTGTATGAATCTTTCAAAACAAGACATGGAGCAACAGGACGGAATAACTTGCTGAGATTTTTTTTCTCAACAAGCATATCTTACCTAACAAATTTTATGGAATATAAAGTTTTTCATACCCAGTGGAATCACTCTCGAGCAGTAATATAGAAAACTAGTACAAAATAAAAATGTTTAACCACGCATTGCTTGCTTAACCCATAGACACTTGTTTAAATGTTCGCTAACGTTGAGCTAAATAATCAAACCCTATCTTGTGTTTGTACCAAAACTGATACACTGGATAATCGAGCGATCAAATTGAATGTAAATGTTGTCTTACGAAAATCAAATCTACCAAATATACTTTCTTTAAATGTAAAATGATTGACCTTAAGTAAGTTTAGAAACTATGTTTTTGAAATATTTGCTGGCAGCAATCAGTTTGCCAGATAGGCAGACCAACATCATTCAAATTTGTCCAATCTTTCGAGTGATAAGATTTTAAAATCTTCTAAATAAATTTATGTTCAAATGTTTCTCATAAATTTACCATTGCTAATATATAAAATATACACTTCTTTTCTATGATTAAAATACATACTACTCCTCTGGTATAACATTTTTAAAGAAAAAGGTTAAGAATACACATAAAATTTAAACAATTAGACGTCCGAATTAGGTTTCCATTAGTTTTTTACCACATAATAAATGCATTTTCTGAAAAGTTTTGACTGCTTAAACTTAGGCCAAGAGTTATATTAGCAACTCGAGGTTAGATTTCTATCCTAAAACGTAATGTTCTATTATTGATAAATTCATGACAACACATGTGTTATCATAGCAGGTGGTCAATGGCCAGTTACAGACATTAAAAAGGAGTGTAACTGTTTCCTTCAACACTATAGTTCTGATTTACTAATAGTTACGTAGTTACGTATATAATTTATTTTAAATACTCCATTTTCTTGTTATAAATGAAATGTATATTCTAGTCAACATTACGTCTTGCATAAATCTCCAGTGGAGAATAGCTTTAAACTATTTGGTATTACAAATAGTTGACATATGGCCTCTGTAAATGGTATTAACAATTATCCCGGTAACTAATAATAGCTGAATGACGTCACTTTCATTAGTCACACAATCCATATAGTTTTTTTTTTTTTTTATATTAATGTTCGTTGCTCTTCTATCATTATAAAGTATTATTGTTTTATCCTTTTCTTGAGGGTAAATATGTTTCTTACACTTAAATCTTAAATCATAAACTATATCTTTTATTCAAACTATTTTATAATTATAATACCTTCTTTATTACGAGTAATCATACATTTAATCTCTTTCCTTTCAAATTAAATAATTTTATTCAATTCATTTATTTTACCTTACCTTTACCAGTTCCACAAATATTATGATACTCCAGCTGGACTATTATTAACATAAATAATTGTATCTTAGACAATTTATATTTATCTTCTATAGAATTTTGACACATAAATATTAATAAATCATTGTTACATTTGTGTTAACCTTATAGATTTTTAAATTATGTAACATGTTTTAATAAATTTCATACCTTACAATTGCGTTTTACTTTGAGTTATTAGCCGTTTTAATAACAAAGGATATTACTGTATTCCAAATATATAATTTCCAATAGAAATGCGTTGATTGTAACTGCAGGAGAATTTTTTATTTGAGTTTTATTAACAAAAGTTTTCAAGAACGGGTGGATTGTTAATGAAAGTTTTCAAGTTTGTGTTTTATTCAAAATATTATTTACCTGGGTAACTGATTTTCTTTATGTTTCAATTAGTTGTTTCTATGATAATTTGTTACAAATGTGCACAAAATATCATTTTATTTTAAACTACTAGACATTTATGTTAATTATATTTAATACTTCACAAATAAACGTATTGGAATTCTCAGCTTTTATCCAGGCAATCTCGAATTGTATAGCAATAAAGCTATATGCATTTCCCGTTATATGCAATATTTTTTTATTAGACTTTAAAGTAACACTGATGACTGTAATTGCAGTCACAAATCACCTCTATGTAAAGTAAGCACGATACCTGTAAAACAACTAACATCTATACATGTCATTTTGCACAAAGCTTCATTTCCATATAAGCAACATCTGGCTCTATAATATTGCATGTCCCTCCATGGGATTTATGTGAGCATTAATGAACATTATAGCATTGTTCGTATGTATAAAAATAATAAATTTTAAGTATTCCAGAGTAAAAGAAACATGCAATTAGACCTTTTAATACGTGAAATACTAAAATTTGTACCTTTGAAATTGGGCAAGCAGCCTCAGTGAAGCCTGTTACGCGACACGTGGTACAATAAATAGGGTACTTAACAAGTTTGTCTCGTGCTGAACCTTTCACTAGAAATAAATACTTTCCTTTAAGAAATATTTATATTTTTTCCAAAGAAACAACTTTATTGAATGGTTTATTTATTGAATCAGATTTTTCAGCTATAATGTTATTCTACATTAAGAATGTAGTGGGATCGTTATGCTTGAAGTAAATTAGTATTAACAGAATAGTAAGTTTTTCTCAAACTATGCAAGATGAATAAGGTTTAAAAAGCCTAATAAAATAGAACAATGAACAGCTCGCATAGTTTGCCGTTCTTTTTTTAACACGGAAAGGAATAAAACATACATATTAAATTGCGGTGGACAGGCCTTAATTAGTGGATTCATTTTATACTTTGTCTTAACAAATTAAATGCTTCCTTTGTAACAATATTTTTTTCATCACAAGTGTTATACAAGGTGTTTGAAAAGTATGGGTACGGCTTAATATTTTACAAACCATAGCAGATAACATCTTTAAACTTTACACAGTGTCATATGGTTATGTAAAGTATTTTTACTTGCTATTACCATGACATGCTAACCATGGGGGGACGGCCCACAGAGGAAGACATGGAAATCTTAAATGAAAGCATGGCATACCGCATCAGAATACGACGATCCAGTCAGAAATGGCAACGCATAATGTACTTCACAATTTGTACCTAAAACAACCCGCCATTTCTGATTGGATAAACCTTTTGAGATACGGTTTATGGCATTCAACTCTACTAAGTGAGCTCTTTCAAATGAGGTATCACTCGACCCATGCTTTCATTTAAGATTTCCATGTTTTCCTCTGTGGGCCGTCCCCCCATGGTTGGCATGTCATGGTAATAGCAAGGAAAAATAGTTTACATAGCCATATGACACTGTGCAAAGTTTAAAGATGTTATCTACTATGGTTTGTAAAATATTAAGCCGTACCCAGACTTTTCAAACACCTTGTATAACAAACCATATAATCTCAATTCACAGTTAAACTCCAGTAAACCATTTCTAAGGTAAAATTGAATGCTTACTGATACACAACATAATAGGAATACGTCGCAATTTATGTCGTGTTAACAAGTTTCACTGTGTATAAACATACCAACGTTCAAGTTTATAGCTACTAATCGTAATACTACATGTGTTAACATGTTATATGGCTGTACTGAGTTTGATGACTTATTTAAGTTTCCTGCGGCGTTCATATTTTTTTTAGATACCATTGAACCAATCTGTTTTTATAACCACTCTTTCAATTCGTAAAAATACATATACATGCAATTATTGAATGCAATGTTCCATATATATATATATATATATATATATATATATATATATATATATATATATATATATATATATATGGAACACTTCTATTATTGACTTGTGTTTAATTTATCGGCGTGTTTTATGTAGCTTCCTGGAGTAATACAAATGATATTATGCCCATGTGGCGTGACGACCACACGTAATTTAATTTTAAAAGTTCTCGGGTTCTAATGCGGACACGGTGATGGAATCTAGCCCAGGTTGCTGTAATAAAAATTCTCTCCTCGGTTGGCCAAATAAAACAATTTAGTTTATTGCGAAAACAATTTGAATTTTATTGCATAATTTAGAATCAGTTGAACAATTACAAATTTAGAACGGGAGAGAGAGCGAGAGAGCGATTTCACGCGAGCTTGACGCGTTCAAAACCCTGGCACGACTGCGACTCAGAACAACGAACTCCAGGGAGCAGCGTTGTTCCAGACGCTACCTCAGCAAATTCCTGCCTGTTTACCACCCAGTAACTGCGCAGCTGCTCTGGGTATGGAAAATTACCAGGCTTACTGCTGACAGACTTGGACTTACAATTCATGTGCTGAATTAAAATATATATCTTCTCCACCTGCACTGCTTAACCTAATAAGTCTGGCTGCATATATTCATTACTCGTTACTACAATTAAATGTTATGCTGAATAAAAATAAAATATATTACTGATGATTTAATATTTTAAATTGGCTGATTAAGACCGCATACGATGTTACCGGTCTGGTCTTAGAACTATATGCTGGGGTCGTCACACTCCCCCCACCTTAAAAACCATACTTGTCCCCAAGTATGAGGAACCATCAGCCAGCAGCCAGAAGAAAAGTCTCTAATCTGCAGGGGAGGATCTCTGTCCTATCCTTTAGCAAGAAAATCTTAGTATATGTTCATTGATTACCATGCCAGCTGTCACTCAGTAGCCTCAACTAAATGAAATTTAAATAAACAATTGAGTTCCCTAAAAAGGCAGAAATTTCTTTTAATAAAAAAAAGTATGCAAACGCGATACGTAATTCTTTAATTCGATCCGATCGCTCGCTCTCTTCTCAATGATTGAACACAAAAGATTTCAGGCTTACAACACATATATCATGGTATACTACGATACTAATTCAAGACCAGTCATTAACATCAGATAAACATTATCTCTAATGACCCAAATACGACTACCTAACCATTAACACATTTAAAGCAATACGTAGTACAAGGGAACTAACCAGTGCTTCTAACTTAATCTAAAATACTTAAACGTTTCAAGTTGAACTACAACACAACTACATTTGATTATTCTGGTTGAGCACTCCAGGATAACTATGGTTTGATGGGTTTAATTTTAATAATTAAAAATATTAGTTTGATAACATACCACATTTTGTAGAGCCTAATTAAATTTAAAATAATTATAAAGTGGTAGTCTTCTTTGTGAATTTTGAACGCTACTCCCCCATTCCTGGTTAGGCCTCGTGGGTTTTCACTCGGGGCCGGTTTCCTCAGTCACCCCTACTATGGATTATAATGGAGTTATCCTGAGTTAGTTCACTTGTACATCGACTATAACACAAAACCATTATAATATATACAGCCAACAAGTAGCATGTCATGAATGACATCAAACTTAACTAACAAAATAAATCGTTAAGAAACATCCTCAAGAACAGTACAAAAATTGTTAACATCTTAATTGTTCTTATTAAGCTACTAAGGCATCGACCAAACCATTACAGTACTACATTCCATAAGGGCCCTGACAAAAAGACTTAAAACTAGTGGCTCGACCCAGTTTAGTGGGTGGCCGTTACACTGTAAATGCGAGGGGGGTCTCTGGAAAAGCGGTTCAAAAACCTTTCATCTTTTAAAAAGTTTGCGTTGACGTTCTTCTGAACATCCAACAACTGGAGGACACATTCCTCACACTTCTCGACCTTCTTCAGTTTCATGACAGAAACAACAACAAAAAAAAAACTAAAACTAAAAGTTCCGCCCCCCACGCTTGGTTTTTAAGGGCATTGTGGACCTGGGGGCTCCCCAAGGTTTTCACCTCGCTTACCCCTGGAAACAGGGTAGCTCACCGAGACCTTCCTCCTACATTTCATTACATTCTACTGATGCCTTAGAGCTTAAAATTAACATAAGCCAAAAATGTTCATATAAAACTCACAATTCACTTAAAAGAAAACTAACAAACGAATTACAACTTTACTACTTCGGCCAGACTGGAGACGTTACACCGCTTAGTTGGTTGCGCAAGCCAACTAGGCAGTTGCGACAAGTTAGTCTAACAATTAATTATTGTTGAACGCATGGGTATCAAGCCAACAATGGGTTACACAGTCCAGAACTTTGGGGTAAAGGTAGGATCAGGGTTAAGGGTATGTTTGGATGGCCGGCAGGTCCTTCCTGTGCCCCATGTGGTTGTCTCACATGTTTATTTTACTTACGTTTTGTCAATCGCTTAAAATATTAGCCAATTATCGAATAATTTGGAAAATTATATCTCCAAGTCTGCCTGATCAAAACATAAGATCAGTTACACATTCCACAACACTACAATTTAACAAATTAAAATGTTACATCTAAAAACATGGTTACATCAACAATCACCAATCTAACATAACTACGAGTATATTCCTTAATACATCTTCCAGTGTCTCCTTTAACAACTGTCCCGTGTGCACACATCTCTCAACACAACTTGACTAGTCAACCACAATTAACACAAATCGATCATTCCTTACTCAAGTTCTTTGAAAGATTATTCTGTCACAGCATTAACACGAATGTCTGGAGCAATCGGTATGGAGTTTGCCAAGCAAAACTTCCTCACCATACCACAGTGAGTTGAGGGGACTCACACTTATTCAGAGTGTCATTACTCACAGTTACAAAGCTTGTATCACGTCCCGCAGTCGCTCGAGATTAACAACTTCGACTGCCTCCACGTTCTGTTCAACATCGTTTATCTCTCCAGGGTTCACACCCTCTTGGTCTCCTTCAGGACTGTCTAGTGACGTCAGGCCTCTCACTTTTGCGAAGACCTCGGTCAGAGTGGCGGAGCGACGCTGTCGGCGACGGTTCCGGCGACTCGACCACCATGCCATCACAGGCATAACAAATCTGTAACACATGTACACAAGCATCAGGATTGACACTAACCCAAAACTACCAGCAGCTGCCACTTTTGCAGCATAAAACCTTCGACCAAACAGAATGTGGGACTTCAGATGGCGGACTACGTCCTCCGGACGGTACTCCTTAACACCTAATGTGCCCAGCCGTTCGTTCAGTCCCTGCAGGATTTTCACAGCCGTCTCCTGCTCAGAGCTAAACAGCTCCTTCTCCTCGCTTGTGTAAATTTCTTCCACATTTGGAAACACAATTTCACTTATCTGTTCTGAGAACACAGAGCTGCCGTGAATACGGGCAGGCACCTTGAATTCTTCAGAGACAACATCACACATATCAATTCCTCTAAATTCACCGACCCCCTTCACTACCGCGGAAGTTATATTCAGGGTCCCGTCACTAGTTAGACAGTTCAAAGTCAATCTGTGCTCCTCTGAGGCACTGTATATCCATCGGCTTGGAGTTTTGACAAGTACCGGGGACCTTAATCCCGATATTAATTTTCTACCACAGAGCCTCACTTGCTCGTAATGAAACATCTCAACCGCACAATTTGGTCTCTTGCTTACGCTTAACAGGACATTCGATAACGGGCAAACAATCAGTTGTTCCCCTCGACACTCTCGGTCGAATTCCAATTGATTGTACATCGAGTACATCAACCGATCCTTACTGATCAATAATTTTTGGGTACCAACTTCCCACTGGGTCCATACTTTGAGAGAGGCATCATACACCGGATAGATAATAATATCATATAATTGGAACATCTTATTATCGTTTGAAAGAGGCAACCTCATCACTACCCTTAAGGTGTGAATCGTTGTATAACTATGAACAACTACAGCAGAATAAAATTGATGAATATTTTCTAATTTAACAGGTGAATACAATTTAGTCGTTGGAGGTATAACCTTTTCAATTTCCTTCAAAATTCTTAGATACTCATGAGGTGTTAGCAAGTTACTGTCAACCTTCCCAGCTGCTAAGCTCTCAATTGCTTGATGGAATTTAGTTATCTTTTGTCTTGCACTACTTACTGTTTCTTTAGTATCCGAAAGCGCAGAACTTAACTTCAAATATTCAAAAAGAGTTTTTAACTGATAATGAGCAGCATTTGCTTGTGTGAAAATTTTAACCATTTGTTCATGCATATTAGAATGATATTCTTTCAATATAGAAATTACGTTATTTATTGTTTTTGCATGTGATACTATTTCCGCCTGCATATTTGCTAGAACAGTCACCTGCTCCTTAGCTTGATGCACTATTTTCTCGTTGGTGTTGTACAAATAATCCATTTTTCCATCAATAATTTCTAAATCGCTATTTTCAAGTGTACCCAACAGAAACTTTAACACATGACCTCCTGCATCTACTAAACCTCGTTTTTCCACGTCTTTGTGGTAACAGTTTTATTAGATCATCAATTTCATTTAGGTATTCACTAACTGACTGCTGTAATAGCACAAATTCGTAACGAAATCCGGCTTCCAATTGAATTAATGGAGAGTGTGAACTCATATTTTCATTAAGTAGATCTTCGAAAAATGTATTAAAATGATTCTTTACCTCAGTTACCGAGATACTTAGATTTCGGGATTCCTCTTCAATCTGCGTCAAGTTGTACTGCAACGTGACTCTCCAATGGCTGTCCGTCAGCAGCACATCTCTGCCTCCTTCAAATATGACCCCTTGCTGGAAGCAGCTTACTACTCCCAGGATTAGAAAAATCAATCCTAAAACAGAACTTCAAATTTATATCGAGTTTTACCTTTACAACACGAAATACCAGTCCCATAAGCATGTCAAGCACTTCCCACTTGTCAAAGCACCACCGATATAATTCCCAACTATGAAACATAGTCTTCGAGGCGTGCTGGTCTCCTTTTTACACGTGGCAACCTATTTCCCGTACGAGGTGTGCCAACACTTGGTACAGGGATACCATCATCTGCTGATGGTGTTCCCTCACCAATACAGATATTCGAGTCTGGAATCTCGATATCGCCAACATCGTCGTCAACGTGCACTTCCGGCACCTGGTTCACCTTGGTTCTACTCACGTACGGTTTTACTCGATTTACGTGAACCACGATTTCTCTATTTCTCACTTTCAAAACTAAATTCAACGACGATAACACCTTGACTATCCTGTAGGGACCCTTCCATAGTTTTGACAGTTTCTTCACTCTGTGACGTCCGATACTCGGCACGTGCAACAGAACGTACTGGCCTTCCTCGTACAACGAATCCTTCACTTTCATGTTGTACTGCCTTTCATACTTGGCCCTGGCCAATGCCTTACGTCGCGCAGCAACTTCATGGGTTTCCTTTAACTTCGCGCGCAGAGTCTCTACATGATCACCAAATACCTCGTTATCTTCCGTGATAGTCAAGTCACCCTCCATAGGAGCTTCCATTTTTCGCCCAAACAACATTTCGTACGGCGAAAATCCCGTAGCCTCATGGCTTTGACTGTTATAAGCCATAGTTATATATGGGAGATATTCATCCCAATCAGTCTGATGACGGTTCACAAAGTGACTAAGCATTTTGGCAATAGTCGCGTGTACTCTCTCTAGCCAACCATTACTCTGTGGGTGAAACCCTGTAGTCTGGATTTTCCTGATGTGCAAGAATTTGCACAACTGTTTGATCAGGTCAGAGGTAAAGTTTGCCCCTTGATCTGTAATCAAAGCCTTGGGAACACCAAACTTAGTAATCACTCTCTGCACTAGAGCTCGAGCCACCTGGTCTGCTGTTTGGTCAGGCAATGGTATAAATTCACAATACCGTGTGAAATGATCCATCACACTCAAGATGTACACGTTTCTCGACTCACTGATGGGCAAGGGCCCTACTATGTCGGCTGCCACTACTTCGAAAGGAACCTTGGGCTCGTTAAACAACGTTCCAAGGGGGGCCTTTGCCTTTCCATAGTTGGTTCGTTGACTACAACTGTGGCACGAACGCACATAGTCTAATACGTCCTTATCCATGCCCTTCCACCAGAATTTTGCCTTAATACGGTCTAACGTCTTAGCCACCGCTGCATGTCCCGTCGTTGGCAGGTCATGGTTCAACCTGATTACCTCACGAGTAAGAGATGAGGGGACCACAATCTTCTTGTCACCTCCCCTCACTCTGTACAGGATCTTTTCTGGGCTCAACTTAAAACACTTGGCCTTCCTTAACTCTTGACAATGAGGATCATTCTTTTGATGCTCACGCAGTGTGGCAAGGTCAACCACAGGGAGCTCGTCCCTGCGAGTAGCTGCGCACATAGCTCTACTGAGAGCATCAGCGTTGGTATGTCTCTTTCCCGGCTTGTGTTCCACGGTGTAAGTGAACTCAGCAAGCCTCAGCGCCCACCTCATTAGTCTACTACTTGGATCTTTCAAAGATAACATCCACTTTAGTGCTGCGTGATCTGTCACAGCCTTAAATTCACGGCCTAACAAATAACATCTAAAATACTTTGTAGCCCATACTAAACCTAGCAGTTCTCTTTCGGTCGTAGAATAATTCCTTTCAGCAGGAAAAAGAGTGCGAGAAGCGTACGCGACTGGATGTTCTTCTCCATCTACTTCTTGGGACAATACAGCCCCTAGAGCGTCAATACTGGCATCAGTAGCCAAGGTGAACGGCTTACTGAAATCGGGGAAGACCAACACTGGTGATGAGACTAGCTTCTGCTTAAGTGTCTCAAACGCAGTTTGGCACGCTTGATCCCAATCGAACTCCTTCCCTTGCTTGGTCAAGTCAAAAAGAGGTTTCCCAATGGCAGCAAAGCCTTCTATGAACCGGCGGTAATATCCGGCCAAACCTAAAAAGGACCGTACATCTTTTACAGTCTTAGGTACAGGGAATCCCTCTACAGCCTTAACCTTTCCTGGGTCGGGTTCTACACCATGGCCAGTTATTACATGACCCAGGTAGTTAACCTCGCCTACTGCAAATTTACATTTACTGAGTTGCACGCTCAAATTCACATCACGTAGCTTACTCAACACTTCACTCAAATGCGACAAATGCGAAGCCAAATCTTTCGAGAACAAGATAATATCGTCCAGATACACTAAACACTTTTCCCCTTTTAATCCCATAAGAACTGAATCCATCAGGCGCTGAAATGTTGCAGGCGCCGTAGACAGTCCAAAGGGCATACGTAGATACTCATAGTGACCTCCTGGCACATTAAAGGCAGTTTTCGGTCGACTTTCCTCATCTACCATAATCTGATGATAACCACTTCTCAAGTCAAGTGTAGTATACATGGTACAACCTCCCAGCGAGTCAAGTGTCTCGGCGATGTTGGGTAGAGGATATACATCAGGTACAGTCACAGCGTTGACTGCTCTAAAGTCTACGCAGAAACGATATTTCTTACTGCCGTCCACAGATTTCTTTGGGACGATGACTACAGGCGACGCCCACGGGCTATGACTAGGAGTTATTATCCCTTTGTCCAGTTGGTCTTTAATCAACTCATCCACTATGGGTTTCTGATGAAATGGAACCCGATAAGCTTTCTTATAAATCGGCGCAGCATTTCCCGTATGGATAACGTGTTTTACGGCCGATGTGCATTGCAGAGGCTGGGCCTCACTATGCGCAAACACGTCCCTGTATTCCTCTAGTACTCTTTTAACCTCTTGTCGCTCGGGTAGTCTCAAATGGCTAAGTTTTTCATCTACACATTTATCAAACAATTCGTATTCTTTGATAGCCAGTCCTACTCGCTTCGTTGTCACATCTACATCATCCAAGATGGTCTTCCGCATCAACTCTGCGAGTTTTCAGCTTTCCCTCTTCATTGAGGTGTAGCCCATGCTTGGTATACAAGCGCCTAGCAAACCTTCCTCGCATCTCACAGAAGGACATCCTTCCCCGTCCCTCCGAATTGGTTCTTTTTACGAAGGACCTAAGTAGATCATTCGCTCTCTTCAGATCTCCTATTACATTCTTGTCGAACCTATCAGGAATTCCCATAACTACAATGCGAGCATCCCACTTATTAGGTATTGCTTGAAAGGCTTGTTGTAGGGTGCGCGAGTAAGGAGCACCTCTATCCACGTCATTAGTTCCTGCCATCACCAGTACCGTATCACCCTGAGTCAGCTGTGCAATCTCTCTTTTAAGATTACCCATCGCATCTTTAAGCTTACCATTAGGTACAAACCACGAACTGAGCTCAAAGTTCCCTGGCAACCTCTCTTCCAATAACTGCTGAATTCCGCGACCGTGACTATCCGCTATCAAGACTATCTTACGTTTGACCTTATCTATCGTATCGTTACTAACTGATTCCACTATTCCAAATTTAGAATTTACCGTAAGGGATACTTCTTCTCCACTTACATTCACAGCCTTCGCCCAACATTTATTGTTCACTATTTTAGTTAATACTCGTGCCAAATACACGCCCTGTATGGTAAGACCCACTGGTTCGACCACTACATCCGAACCCTCCAGATTATCATTAGTCGTAGATCCAAATTTGCTTAACTTCAACTGAACCAGTTTCTCACTCCGCGCGGGTATTGTGACATCTTTTGCGTTATACACGTAATTCTCTATACAACTGTCCTGGCGTTTAGCCACTCGGACAACCTCAGGTGTCGTAGTAGGGGCCTGTGCCTTTTTGTGGCGCGGCGCAACTACTTGCCTACCTGAATCGGGGACACTCTCACCCCTGTGCAACCGATTTAACCAAATGTCATTTCCAGACATACGGAGAACACCTTCCGTGATGTCTATCGATGCACTTCCCTCTTTCAGAATATCACAACCTAACACGGCTAAATACCCACGGGGTAGGTTACTCACAACAAAGTTCCCTTTCACCGGCACACCCGGCTTTAACATCAAAGTCACTTTTTGTCTGCCGTAAATCTTCAGAGTTCGTCCTGAAATTCCCCGGATAATCAAGTCAGGCTTTGTCATCGGAGCTACAGCGGCTCCACGTTTGATGAGCGACACCTGAGCACCGGTATCAATTAATATCTTTCCCTCGGCATTATCCACACGCCCCATGGCAACTAGTTCCTCGGCTAAATCTTTCACAACCGGAACTATTCGTATTTCTTTATCTACTCGGGCGGTTTCACGACTCTTAACTAAGGCTCCTACTCTAGGTTCACAAGTGTTCTTTCCAGTCGTTACATTTATTTTCGTCGCCTTGGCCTGCGGTTGTGGCTCATTTACTCTCGGGGACGGGTGGCGGCGACTCCACTGGCCCCTGCCCCGTTTCCCGACTGACTAGCACTAGGAGTGCTGGTTGGAAGTTTTACGCGACAATCCTTTTGTCTGTGCCCTGGCTTATTACATCGCCAGCACCTCGAGTCATTACTGGGTCTACTAAATCCCCTATTGTCCCGACACTCACGAGACGTGTGCCCCGGATTATGGCACCGATAACAAACAAGGTCAGTTTGAAAAACCTTCCGTTCATCTGTAGCGCGAGACGGATCTTTCGATTGCTTCAAAATGTGATCAATTGCCACCGCTGTAGTGACGGCTTCTCGGATGTTAGTAGGGAATTTTAGTCTCGTCTGATCACCAACGTGTCCAATAAGACCTCGGGTAAAAGCATCCAAAGCTCTACGATCGGCTTCTTCCCTTAGTGCAGCATTAACTTCTGGATTTGCAGTGACTCGCACTGTCTTTTCATTTAATGTCCGCACTCGATCAGCAAAAGCTTCAATCGTTTCACCCCTCCGTTGCTGTATTACAGACAACTGCTGGAAGTAACAATCTTTCGGAGCTTTGTCACTAAACCGTTGTGTCAAAACTTCTTTAAATCCCGCATAAGTACTCAACCGGCCTTGATCCTCCGATCGAATAAAACTCAAGGCGGTTCCAGCCAATCTCAATTTAGCAACCCTTAATTTTTCGTCGTTTCCCCAATGACTTAATTCACCGACATTGTCGATACTTTCAAAGAAGTGGAGAACAGCCTCCGGCTTTCCTCCATCAAAGGGAGTGATCGAGCCTACCATGTCGAACGTAGGTCGTTCTGTATGACCTCGCAAAGTTTCCTCCAACATGGTGTTCAGGTGGTCACTTCGATCCAACCTAGCATGACCAAGAGTCTCCAACCGTTCAGTTACCGCATCAATGGCTTCCTGGAGGTCCATTTCTTGCCCTCCAATACTAACGCGACCAGCCATTGTCAATCAGTTCAGGCACACTTACTTTCAAAAAGTGGACAAGTCCCAACTTAGTTTTCCAAAAATAATTTTAAAAGATTTTTCTCAATTAAATTTTCAATTAAATAATTATGTGCTCTCTCCCGTTTGTGAAAAGTAATTAAAATCAAGAAATAATTTTAATTTATCGACTTGCAATCAATCAATCAACTTTCAATTCAGCTCTAATCAATCCACTTTTTGTCTAAGTCCTGAACACTAATCAAATATGAAGTTACACCACGATTTATTCTAAGTCAAGACAACCTACTATGTCTGAGCAAAGAATAATTCCAATATTTCAATATTTACTTTTCCTTCAAATTACCCAAAAAATATTTAAAATACCTTTTTACCTATCACTCAATTCATCATACAATTCATCACGAATGTCGAAACCTATTCCACAAAATTTAATCTTCTTTCTTCGTGCCTGTAAATAAACTTAGCAAACTAACTCAATCAGGGTTTGCTGGTTCCACCACGGACGAGAGGAAGAATTTAAACCATAATAAAAAATCAAAAGTCAAAACTTTAAAGTTAATCAAAAGTTTAAAGTTTAATTACAATTTAACTATCATCAGATGAACAAGTTCCCAAAGTTTCAACAAAATATAACCAAGTCCAACGTTAATTCTTCAAAAATATTTAAATTTATAATTTATTTCACTTCCCTTTAATGACTACTACCCCTTATCTTCCTTCTCTCACAACGTGGTTAGCCTCCTGCCCTGTACCGGTACCTTTGAGTTAGCCTAACCAAGTCAGAAAGGTTAGGTTATCAACTAATTTGTATAATTAAGTTAGTTTTAGAAGCAGTTAATTTAGGTTAATCAGGTTTTAACTACCAGTTAAATCAGTACATTAAAACCTTAGAGTGTACGTTTATTTTTTGATCAATATCAGGTATAAGAATTGAATTACTGAGGGACTAGTCCAATCAAAACAAAGTACTACCGAATAACTACTCAATTATTCACAACTACCGAAATAACGATTGTCGAGATTCAAGTAATCGACAACCGAATGCCTAACAAAGAATATAACTAGTTAGTAATGTCGAATGGAATTGTGGGAGCTTACAACAAGTATGGCGGACTATTAGCGTCTATTGTTCTCAGCCAATATGGCGTCTCTATTACAAGTATTACTTTAAAATTCAATAAAAATTATAAAAATCAATCAAAAAAAGTTTTCAATTAGTTTTAAATTTAAAACATTAAATTACCTTTGACTTAGTCACCTCGTGATTTCAACAATTTCAAATATTACGTTTTATAAACAGTTTCTAGGCTAGCATTATTCTACGGGCAGAATAAAAATTACTTACCCATCATCCTTGTCCCGGCTTCTTGCACCAACTTTTCGATTTCTTCAACGAAACAAAGAAACACTAATTTATTTTTAGAAAGACGAACCGACCGACAGAACCAACTGACACACCCCACAGAATTTTACCAACCCCACACCTGACACCAAATATGTGGCGTGACGACCACACGTAATTTAATTTTAAAAGTTCTCGGGTTCTAATGCGGACACGGTGATGGAATCTAGCCCAGGTTGCTGTAATAAAAATTCTCTCCTCGGTTGGCCAAATAAAACAATTTAGTTTATTGCGAAAACAATTTGAATTTTATTGCATAATTTAGAATCAGTTGAACAATTACAAATTTAGAACGGGAGAGAGAGCGAGAGAGCGATTTCACGCGAGCTTGACGCGTTCAAAACCCTGGCACGACTGCGACTCAGAACAACGAAACTCCAGGGAGCAGCGTTGTTCCAGACGCTACCTCAGCAAATTCCTGCCTGTTTACCACCCAGTAACTGCGCAGCTGCTCTGGGTATGGAAAATTACCAGGCTTACTGCTGACAGACTTGGACTTACAATTCATGTGCTGAATTAAAATATATATCTTCTCCACCTGCACTGCTTAACCTAATAAGTCTGGCTGCATATATTCATTACTCGTTACTACAATTAAATGTTATGCTGAATAAAAATAAAATATATTACTGATGATTTAATATTTTAAATTGGCTGATTAAGACCGCATACGATGTTACCGGTCTGGTCTTAGAACTATATGCTGGGGTCGTCACACCCAAACCAATATGTAACATGTGGTCAATATTTTTATTATTTGGCAACATGGCATGGATAGTTTAACACATTTTATTCAACAATTAAATTCATTTTCAGTTTTAAAATTCACTTTCAATATTTCTAAAAATCTTGTTACGTTTTTAGATGTCGATGTGTTTTTAGACCAGGGACACCTAAAAACGAAAATCCATGTCAAAGATACAAATCCAATGCAATATTTACACTACTCAAGCTGCCATCCTGGTTACGTTAAAAAATCTATTCCGTAAAGTCTAACTATTAGAGCAAACAGACTCTGCTCTAATAAACATGATTATTATTCTCACACTGAAAAATTAAAAAATGTTTTTAGAAATAGAGGATATCCTAACAAAATTGTAAATGGTAACATGCAAAAATTAAAAAACTCTACTCCTAGGAATTATAAAAACCAAGGAAAATTTATTACCACCTATCATCCAGGGCTATACAAAATTAATGGTATAATAAAAACTGCACACAATATTCTACAGGCTTCACCTGTAACCAAGAATATATTCACTAATCCACCAAAAGTAATTTTTTAAAAAGCCTCAAAATTTGAAAAACATATTAGTAAGACCAAAATTACCCTCTGATGAGCTAACTCAAAATTTAAACAACCCTTTTTGGCTGTGAACCCTGTTTTAAGCCTCACTGCAAAACATGTAATTTAATAATAAGTTCAAAACATTTCTGTAGCAGCACAACGAAAAGGAATTATCCGATAATTGGTAAAATGACTTGTGAATCCAGCAATGTTATTTACCAATTGTCATGTAAAGACTGTCCGAAGGACTACATTGGTCAGACCATAACTCCATTGCACATTAGAATGAACAAAAATCGCAGCGATACAAATCTTGAAATTAAATCAAATCCTATTTCGGCCCACGCAATGGAGCATAACAAAAAATTCGATGAATGCTTTTCTCTAAAAAGTATTAACAAAATTCAGAACCCCCATAAACTTAAAATAAATTATTTAGAAATAGCTCATCAGAGGGTGCTACAAACTAAACATCCGGATGGTCTAAATTTGAGATACGGATAGCAGTATGTATAAATTACACGTTACAATTTTAATTTATAACATTACACATTTAACTACAATTTTAATTTATAACTTTATATTCCTTGTAATAAGCAAAATTATTTACTCTTTGTATGTAATTCAAAATTAGTTTTATTAACATATGATGTTTCTTTTGTTTATTATTTTTTGTTGATATATTTGCTTATTTACCTACTGTATATCTCTTGAAAATGTCTTAAGACGAAATATAGAGAATTTTTATGTTCTTTTCTTCTATTCTTTTCTATTCTTATTGAAGATATATATATATATATATATATATATATATATATATATATATATATATATATATATATATTGAAGCTTCATGGGAAATTTTAAGTGTACAGGTAAGTTTTTCTTGAGATATGTTGTGGACCAAAATACCCTACACGATATGAATTGGTAACAAATGAAACTCGCCTCACATTTAATTCATTACATTAAAGTAATCAGGACATGGTTAATGTATAATATGTGGTATTATACTGTGCTATTGACGAACATATAAAACTAAAAAATCATGCTCTTATGGTATTATATTTAAAACACAGAATCAATTAATATATGTGAAATTTGAATATATTGAGTGTAAACAGTAACAAAAATACTGATTAAAGAATATATAAATAATATAGCCAGTAGATCTTTACGATTATATCTTTACGATAGAAATCCGTAAAAGATTAATGAGGAACTTCCCAGGGTCGAGGGATGATCAATCTCTTGAATCACATTTATCACATCAGCAACTGACTTGTTTGGAGTCCTTATGAAAGATGGCTTAGCCTTACAAATGATACTTCTCCATAAATTTAAGAAAAGCGTCTGTATATAGTTTCAAAGTTAAATTCTTATTTCTATTATTTCCTCGTTTATTTACTTTCTCACTACAAAGTGGACGTTCCTTATTACTTGTTAACCGTACAAATGATTAAGAATATCTATTTGACGATTTATCCAATAAATTCCAGTAGTATCAAAAATAAAAATTAACATTACCCTACACCGGACCATTACCTCTTTGAAAAATAATCGTATAAAACAACCATAACAACTAATCTCTAAAAATAATGTAAAAATACAAACAATTTACAGCAAACAATAATAAAACTATATAAATCAACAATAAAAATAACAAAATAATACGAAATATGTATGTACAAATGATAAATATAAACAATGGAATTTTTTGTCAAAACTATATAAGCCAATTATAAACTTACTACACGTTAAACAATTATTTACACTGTCAAAGCGGACATATGGATGAGACCCATCAAAAAGCATTGAATTATAACACCAAAACAGTAAAGGGGATCACCGTGCCTAATTATAGTTATCATTGTTCACGTTCAAAATATTAGCATAGAACTAGGAATATTTAATATCTAATATTATTATATGACAAATACATTACGAATGTATGTGGACACAGTGGTTACTAAGTATCCAGATTAAATATCCAGGTGATGATCACCTGGGTTTTAAATGGGCTACGTATGACATGATAGCAGGAGAAAGTTTCATGTTGACTTACACACTTAACCCAAACTTTTAATATAGGGACACAGTAACATCCCGAAAGAGCAAAGAACATGAGGCAACTGTGCACCTGGAGGATCTAATTCTGCCCCCTAGCTCACTAATCTTATGAATTATGGATGTTTTAAGTAGTAATTTGGAGCCATTTTATAACCAGGCCAAATATAAAACGGCTAGTTTAACGATTTAATTATTTTTTAAGTCCGTAAAATATGACCTGAGAAACTGACATGTTTTTTTATAGGATTAAATTTTATCCATCATAGTTTTAGGGAACAAATTATTGTTATAGGGGAGAGTTGCCTTGATTGGACCGGCGCCTTCAATGGACCACCGATATATTTTGAAATATTGGGAAATTTAGGTTTGTTTAGTTGGCAACAGTCATAGTTCCAGAACGTTCTACTTCGGCGCAGCTATCGCCATTAACTGTATAAGCGTCTGTCAGTGAGTGGTTTTGTTTTCTGTATTTTTGCTGTTATGGTTTTAATTTCAGCGTTTCATTCAGAAGGGTCTACTACATTCTTAACGTAAGTAACTCCAAATATGATAGTATCATAGGAAAGTGTATCTATTTAGCTTTAAATTAATATAATAGCTAGGTGAATTTAGCAGACAGTTTAGGAAATTACGCGAATCTTCAGTAATTTGGTAAAGTTGCTTTGATTGGACCTCACGGAGTTGTCTTCAATGGACCGGTCCATCCTAGGATACCTTATTAATTTTGCTTATTACATGTATTTTTGACGTCCTTTCGGCATAAATACACAACTTTTAAAGTTTTTATTTATTACAGATATTGAACATGGAGAAAAGAAAGTACGGGCAGTGGTCTGAATAGAACCTTTAGCAAGCTATTGCGGCCTATAAAAACGGGGACTATGGATTAAATGAATGCAGCAGAGTTTATGGTATTCCTAAAGCAACCTTAAAACGACATGCTGATCAAAAAAATTACTTCATAAATGAGAGAAAATCTTTAGGGAAGTTGCCGATTTTCTCAGAAGAAATGGAAACAATTTTGTCTGACCACATATTAAAATTTGAGGAATCCTTCTTTGGTTTGACGATAACTGACATACGAAAACTTGCGTATGATGTAGCTGAAAAACATTCCCTTCACCTTTAATAAGGATAAAAAAAATGGCTGGCAAAAAATGGTTCTATAACTTTATGGAACGCAACCCCCGTCTGTCTTTACGTAAACCGGAAAATACATCGATAGCTCGTGCAAAAGGATTTAATAGAGAAAATGTCAAACATTTCTTTGACATTTTTGAAAAGGTTATGGATGACGAGAAGTTTGAGCCAGATTCAATTTTTAATGTCGATGAATCTGGTTTCTCAACAGTTCAGAAGCGTCCGCAGAAGATAGTTGGCTTGAAGGGGAAGCAGCAAGTTGGCACAATAACCAGTGGTGAACGTGGTGTAAACACAACAATGGTTGTGTGTGTTAACGCCGCAGGAGTCTACGTGCCTCCGATGATCATTTTCAAGCGCAAAAGGTGGAATGACGATTTGAAGGTTGGAGCCCCTTCTGGTAGTTTGGTAACTATTTCAGATACTGGTTACATAAACTCAGAATTGTTTTTGGAGTGGCTACGACATTTTACAAGTCACATAAATGTCAGTAAAAATAAAAAAGTACTTCTTTTACTTGACGGCCACACCACCCACAGTAAAAATCTTGAAGCTGTTGAATTTGCCCGTGAACATGGTATCATTTTGCTTCAACTACCAGGGCACACTACACATCGCCTACAACCGTTAGATGTAGCGATATTTAGACCAATGCAGACATATTTTATCCAAGGTCAGGAATCTTTTCTTCGTCAGTATAAGGGTGAAAAAATCCAACAGACCCAAATTCCACAATTATTGAAAGAGGCATATGGTCGGGCTGCTACAGTAGGAAATGCGGTGAGTGCATTTCAACACTCTGGGATATGGCCTGTGAATAGGCATGTATTTAAGGATTCAGATTTTGCACCTGCTGATGCCTTGGTAAACCCATGAAGCGACATCTACTGCACCTGGAAATTCTAGGAGTTCTTCATCATGTAGGGCTGATGAAAATGTGACTAGTGTTACTCCTTCAGCCAAGAGCCCGTATACATCTAAAGATAACTTCACAAAGGCTCTTATAGAAATTTCCCCTTTACCAGCACCAAATTTTCTACCCACCCGCAAGAGAACAAGGGATACAGGGGCCCAAAAAGCTACAGTTCTTACAAGCAGCCCTTATAAATCTTGAGCCTCAAAAAATAAAAATAAACTTCCTAAAAAGGAACAACAAACTAAGAAGGCGTTATTTAAAGACACCAAGGGGGAAAGTAAACAAACGAGTGAAATTTATGTCACAGAACAAAACATTAACAGATCAAAGTTGGTTATGTGAGATATGTGAAATGGAGACGGAGGAGGACATGATACAATGCATGGATTGTCGTAATTGGTACCTTACAGTTTGTGCTGGTGTAAGCGCAAATAAGAAGATATTTTACTGTATCAATTGTAAATAATTTTCATAATTCTTTCAAGTGTTTTTTTAGAATAATTATTTAGCGTTTTCTACTTTCAAATGTAACTTTTGTTATATACCTATTTAGTTTCAATGTACTTATAACAACAAAATACAATATTACAAAATAATACATGTCTATTTCATTAAATTTGACACTGGTCCAATGAAGGCAACCATAGGTCCATTCTAGGCAACTAGTTTCCTTGAATGGACTGATTGACACTTTGTTTTAAATTAATTGTACATAAAAACTATGTACTAATATATGATTTTTGACGATGTCATTACAATTACAACCAAAGTAGCTGTTTGATACTACGAATTGGTAAGCCATTATAATCATGTTTTTATGTTATAAGCAAAAATAGTGAAACTGGTCCAATCAAGGCAACTCTCCCCTATACTTTGGAATTTTTAATGTGTATTACACTCTGGGAGAACAAATTTAAAATTTGGAGTATTAAGATTGTAAAAAAATATTCTTATAGAATCTGTGTTGATTTTTAATAAGACGCCGCTAACCTTCGGATTTCAGTCTTGTCCTGCCATGTACTCGTGGATACACGGGATGAAAACAATTAATTGTTTTGTATTTTGTCTGCCTGTTCGAAAGCATATAAGGAATCAAATGAGTTGTAGATTTGAAGTTCTGACTCGGCGAAGCGTATTATACGATTCGTGGTGTAGGGTATTCCTACCTTGTTTGAATATAAACAAGATACAAATCGATGATTTCAATATGTGGTTCTCCGTTAGAATTAAATCTATCCAAAGTTAAGAAAACTTTGCTACTTTGGTAAAACATAATGTATGAGTGAAATATTAACTTTAATTACTACTTAAAGTTTAAGTGTATGTACTTTGTGAGAATGCTGAAGTTCTTAACCTAACTTAAAGTTTTACAGTTTAATCTTCTTTTAAAAGCATATAATTTTTAATATTATCTCACTTTGTAAAATCGGTATCAAAACGTGTCTTACACTGTGCGTGATAAAAATTGGTGTCCCTATCTAATGTAATAGCTTTTAATTATAACAACGGACAATTATAACGTATTTCACCTCGGGCTCCTGAAACATTGTTTAATTGTATGATAACTATGTCTGTTAAATTCCGTGTATTCCAAATTTTCTAATCTTTATTTCAGTTTTTTCAGTGAAGACAAAAACAAATATTCACATGACGTATGACGGGTATTTTATACTTTTCATTTTTACAAGTATCCACGAGGGAGTAAATCACAAAATTAATTGAGACAAAAATAATTTAAACAGTCGGAAAATAATAGATTAATATTGATTAATTAACAGTAAGAAACCGTATCTGATTCCCAAACTTCACATGCGGTGAATTAAAATGTCCAAATAATGAAATAGTTATATTTATAGAGCAAATGATGCTGTTATCTACTAGTATTATTTTATATAATAAAACTTAAATTTAATTAAGTTATAATCAAGCAGAAATTATGTGTACAATGTATTTACTTATATCGATCAAAGTCATACTTCCAAAAGGAGTAGTTATATCTAAATGTTTATTCATTAAAAAAATCAAAGAAGTGTTTTCGAATTTTAAAGCTATATAAACGTGATTATACGTGTTTTATTCTGTTGAAAAGTTTCATTGTGGGAATAATTGAACTCATGTTTGTCATAAGTTTTAATCGATTCAAACTGAAGTTATGTATTGTTTGAGTAATTTCTTTAGCTAGTCTTAACCAATAGAAAGTTTAAAGAACATCGTTCTTACACATGCATGCCATAATATTACAGTATAATGTGGCATGAACATTATTTCAAACATGAGATTGTCTAATAGATGAGCAACTAAACGTATACTAATAAATAAATAAACATGCTACTTTACTAGTATAAGGAATAGTCAAGTAAAACCTGTTTTAATGTTTTTTTGTTATTATTTTATGTATACATTTCACATTTTTCAAACAATACTAAAGATCCACCACTTGATACGGTAAAGATAAGCTGCTTGATAAAAATAAAGCTTTTTTCCCGATAAATTGCAATATTTTTCGTTTAATTTTTACAAAGATACGCGTGCATCTCGAAACTTATTGAAAACTCTGTGTAATACTTATCTGGGTGACAATTAAGTCTGGAACCTCTTTTTTAATTTTTGAACCACTATAGAAAGAAATACCAAAGTTCACACGTGCTTACTGGTGATAGTAACGCACACATCTGCCTAATTACCGACCAGATAATCCCTTTGGGGGACGGTCTACAAGAAGTCAGACAAATTCTTAAATAGCAGCATAGGTCAAGTTTGGTATCAAATTAAAGGTCTTACTTAGCACAGTACAATGCCGCAAACCGGACTTCAAAAGTTGGATTCATTCAGTAGTTATAGCTATTTGAATGTTAAAACAATTGAACAATGTAAAATTATTAAGTATTACGAGTAAACACCAATTTTTAAGTACCTGTGATCAAAGTAAGTGTTCAAAATGTTCCCCTCCCATCGTCTGACAATGTAGTCATCGAAGCCAGGAATCAATAATTATTACCAATAACACAACTTGTAAAAACATAAATTTGTTTTTATATAATACAAAATAATTTGGTATGTAATGTAATCCATTCAGCTAGTCAATAGCAATGGAAAATATTTTGGAATGTATATGGACCATAGGAATAATCCGTGGGCAATAAAAATTATTTGATATGTTGAGATATATCTATGAGATAGCTGGAAGATATTTGAGTTGTTTGAGCTGCGATACAGTTCCACAGATTGGAATTGAAAGTGAACCGGTTCTTCAAACAATAGATGGGGTAAACAATATCTCGGAGAACATTCTGCCAACATATCCAAGACTCTCTCTCATTCCCTCCAGACTAAATATTTAATATAATCTTATCAATTCATCTGTATGGCTCACTTATATATCATACACCAATCGTTTTAAAATTTGAAAAAGAAAAATCTTAAGTTATGTTGTTATGTAAAGTAAAATTTTGTGCAAATATTTGGTAAGCTTCAACATCAGTTAACAATAACTGGGCGCATTTATTTCACGAAAAAATAAAATATTAATTCGTTGCAAAATTTTCTCTTGAGTTAAAAATAATGTTAAGCATTTCCATTAAAACAGTTTCCTGGCCTTTAACGTTTATATCAATTTGGAATAATTTGGGTGATAATTACGAATGTATGTTTGGATCATTGTATATTAAAGCTCTGACGTGTCTTTTATATATATATATATATATATATATATATATATATATATATATATATATATATATATATATATATATATAAGTAGATATGAATATGCCGATTCTAGCGCACTTTTGGGACAGTCAGAAAATCAACGTAAAATACTGTTTAAAGGACAATAAACGAATCTGTAACTCACGAATGAAAAATTACCGAATCTATAGCTGTTTGCTTCTACTTTCTTGAGCTGTCAAATCAATCTATTTGAAATGTCTGCTACGAATAAACTATAAATTAAAACTTATAAACGGAAATGATTGAATTTGCTAACAATCACTCGAGAAGTCGGGGATAATGTGAGTAAAACCACATTCTTTTCACGAGGTTCATTATTTATCTTTTCCAAGTGTACTATAAAATCATCGAGGATTTCTGGCTTAAAATCATAATCAAATTCAATATCCAGATAGTGAAAAAATACAGGTAAAATCTTCTCATAATAAACGTGTGTATCGATACCTACAAACCTAATGTATTCTTTGAAAAGGAAAATAATTTTTTCAACGGTTATAAGAGATAAGTAAAAATGTTTATTCTGTTTTCTAAATTCTGTAACAAATTTTGTTTGTTTTTCACCTCCGTATTGTAATTTTGTAAGCAGATTATTCAAATGTGTTAGTTTATTTCGAAATTTCCTAGGTTTAGGTCTTTCGTACAAAATTAAATTACAATCTCTACAAACTAAATATTTTTTATCAATAATTTCTCCTCTATTATAACACTTGTAACAGTTGGCATTATACTCTTCCATTTAAACAAAAAGATTTTTTTATAAATGGAGATTATGGAACTAACTCTGCCGAGATATAAATTTTTTAGCACAAATGTTTATGTTTATATTTCAACTACCGAGATAAAAAGAAATGATTTTGTTTTATTATTCAACTATTTAGGATATTTTGTCTATGATTACAAAGATTATTCCGGAAGAAATCGAGATTTTTCATCAGCGAAAGAGTATATTTTTGAAGTTTTAGAAGGAATGAAAGAGAATAATATGAATTTAGCAAATTATTTTTCTTAAATAAAAAATCTATTCTATTAAATAGTCATCAAACAACATGAACTCTCCAAAATCACTTCAGTTTCTAGCATTTAAAGAACTTACCACAGGAAATAGTTATAAAGACTTCTTTGAATTACCTAAATATGTTAAACAAATGTTGATATTTTCCTTAAGTGAAAACGAATCCTTAAATGAAAACGAATTCAGAGAACTTTTAAGTACTAAAAAGTGTTCAATGCAATTTATTACAGACAACTTAGATAGTATAAATATGTTAAATGTAATAGGAGATTTTAAATTAAATAATAGAAAAATAAGAAAAATATTCCGATTTTTACAAAATAAACTAAAACACCAACAATCTGACATTTTTCATCGCTTTTATGCTAAATTTCATTGCTTATTTGTTGAAATGTTGAGAAGACAATATCCATACTGGACAAGAAATGTGCATACAGCTAGTTTTTTAACAAGTCTTTGTAAACAACAAGATTTATCAAAGGAATTTATAAGAGATCACGCTTTTGTTGTAGATTGGGATAAATTATATGGAAAAAACATTTACGAAACAGATATATTGTGTGTGTGTGTGGTTCTGACGAAGAAAAGAGAAACGTTTGCCATTCAGCAATTCATTACGATATAATGAAAGACATACAAAATGAATGATTGTGTCTCTGGTGTAGTGTTGTTAGTGTGCGTGTTTGCGCTATGGGAATCACATCACATTCAACTTCTACGGTGTCTATTGTTTAGAGACTTGGCCCTGCACTGCTACTGTCCAACCAAGTTAATGGCTAGGAGCTGTAATTCGGGTCTTAGACTCTGGAATTTTTTTGTTCCCAAGTCTCATTTTTTCTTTGGTAACTACTGTGTAGAAGTTGATGGAGAGATTCAATTAGGGAATTTGTGTCGGGTGTTTTGTAAGTGTAATGTTGTATTAATGAACGATGTGAATGATGAATGTAATGAACGAATTAAGGAAGAGAAGGAATTAAGGAATGAAGTGGAAAGGTGAGGAAGCAAATGGCGCGCCAACCACAGTTGTCATTACTCGGCTTGTTCTATAGTCATTACACTATGGCCACTCGTGTAAAGACTTGTCCCCAACCACTGAACGACAACCATGTCTTCCTCAATAAAAAAGCGCGCCTGAAGCTCTGGGATTTGAACCCAGAACCTCAGGCTTTGAAGGCAAGCGTCTTACCAACTGAGCTACGGAGAGTCTCGAAAGTTATAAGCTATATCTCTGCTATATAAGTTGTTCAATTAGGAGTGCTAGTTTACAAATTTATTAATAATTTTATATTTCAAAAACCACTCAACCGATTTTAATGAAATTTGGTACACATATAGTAAATACTTAACTCTTTCGACTTAACTTATCCATAAGGGTGAAATCATCCCCTATTTCTTAATATTCATAAAAAAAATAAAAAAAATAATCAGAAAAATCTGAAACTTCAAAAACAAGCGAGTTCAACTTAAAATTTCATGAAAATAACAAAATTTTCAAAATCTACCCCAATCATCCCTTATCTTAATACTCTTATATCTCGAGAACTATTGGAGCTTTTTTGCTGAAATTTGGTATATAGGATCAGTAAATATTAAAGTATTTTTTAAAATCATAACTTCCGGTCCAACCCTTAAGATGACCTTGGAATAGTTTTTTGTTAATATCATCCCCATTTTTTAAGATATTCTTTTGAAATTAAAAATGAATACTTATATCAATGTCTTTAACAATTCTGTAAAGTTGTAGAATTATCCAATGAATAATATAGACAATAAGACGATTTTTTTCAAAAATTTTACTGAATTTCTCTAATATCGTTCTTAATCACATCATAGGCTACAAATTTCTCAGAAACCACAACCACATAACAAATCGCGTTTGTAACAGCTTTTTGAAAATCCATATTGATAATTATATCGTTCTTTGAACCAGAAATATTTGTCAAACTCTTTGTTGTATCAATGACATAAATAGGTCTATTCACTAAAAATTCTTTAGGATTGTAATACATTTCCTTATTATTACAGTAAACTTTCTTAAAATCTTGATACATCTGATACATGATTCTGAAAAGACCTCCTGAAATGTTTAAATTTTGTAATTCATCTGGATAATAAGAACCGTTCAATTTTACTCTGATATTTTTTACATCCAAACTATCAAACTTTGAAGGATTTTTTTCTTGATTATTCTGTCTACCTGTTTGAAAACCAATGATAACGAACTTGGGATTGAAGATATTTCTATAAATATTTGTAATATCGAACGAATAAGTTGTTCCGGAAATACCTTTTTGTTCAATACATTGCCAATCTAGAAAATAAAACATAATGTCTTGACTTTTTGTAATTTCATCAATCAACCTAATTTTACTCGTGGTTTTATAATCAATCATTGGAACTCTAATAAAAAAATCTGTAATTGTTATTTTTCCATCAACAGGCATAACATTTCCAGTTGCAGTCTTCAGAATCACATCATCGTCTTCTGCTCTTATAAAACTTAGATAAAATCCTCCTTTATAGATCGGAATAGTAACATTTTCAAAAAATCCTAATCCAAAATGAGATAAATTTCCAGCTGCTTCAAAAACACCAAATTTAAAATCTGATTCAAAGCCATTAGAAGTTTGAGAAATAACATCACTTTTTGAATACGAAATAGTTCCTTTAATCGTGCTTAATTGGCCACAGTTTTCGACTTCTTCTATCAATTTATTGTGTTTTCTTACTTCAATCTTAGAAAATAAAAACGGTATAAAATTATCGATTAATCTAACATTATCAGTTCCAAGATATGCTTAACAATCTTGTTTTGTTAAAGTTCCAGAAATATAAAACTGGAAGTTAGACGAGCAAAAGTTATCTCCAAAATCAATATTAAACTCAGTTCTTTTATTCGGTTCATTCAAATGTTGTTTACTAATTGGATAGAAATTTTTAAACTCCGCCCTTTCAATATCACTAGCATATTTTCTGTAGTCCGCCATTTAATAAGAGAAAATTTAGAAATTTTAAACATCATGTATAAGAAAGATATCATTTTTCATCGATCTAATGTACGTTTTTATAAGAAAAGATATAAATTTTAGTCATTTTTAATGATCTACTTCGTCATATTCAGGATTATCTTCCTTAAATTTTGCAATTTCGGCCACATATTTCAATAAAATCTGCACAGGATAGTAACCGCTATCTATAATATTGTTCCAATCAACTGTATCTTTATTTTCATCCAAAAAATTTTATACTCAAGTGTTGATAGAGACAAAGAACAGACATATGATCTTTTAATTGATAATGTATATTTTCTTGAATGAACTCTGGGGACAGATTTTGATATTTAGCAATGTTATACCAATTCAATTTGTTTACGTATAATCTCATCATATCTTCGGATAATTCATATTTTTGAGAAATATCATCCCAATGTTCTTTTTTCAAATCTCTTTCGTGTTGCATTATAAAAAGATCGAAAGCACTGTAATGTCCCGCCATCTCTATTTATTAAGAAAAAATTTCAAGTTTTTATAAATTGGCTCTTTTTAGCGTTACATTCAGCACATTTTCCAGAAACTCTTTTAACTCCATTGATATTTGCATAGTATTTTATATCACTTGTTGCAGTTTTTTCTTTACATCTCACACAGTATATGAGCGCCATTTATATAAGGAAATTTTATCATGCATAAAACCCTGCGAGAATACCTATTTCAGTAAGATCTTCCTCGAACTTATTAATTTTTTCTTCTAATTTTTGAAATTTGACAGCATAAGAATCATTGTATTCAACAAATTTATGACCAATATTCTCAAAAGTTTTCGTAGCATCTAAACTAAACTTATCAAAAGACTCTTTAAATCTAGTAAGTTTTTCATTAATTTCACCAACATCGTCTACTGATCTTTTACTTCTTTCATCAAGTTTTTCATAGACTTCTGTTGTAAAATCTTTAACATGCTGTTTATGATTCTCATAATTTTGTTTTAGTTCATTAAACATTTTAATAGGATCTTCTAATTGAATCATTACAACAACATCAAATGGATTAATTCCTTTACTAACACTGCTAATTCTTTTTCCTTTAAAATCTAAGGCATTTTTAACATTCGGATCATGTAAATCAACAATATCGATGTTTTCTGATAATTTTAGAGGTTTTAAAATTTGTTCTTTAACAACAACATCATGTTTGTCAATACCAGGTCGAACACCGACAATTCTTTTTTTATTAGCCAAACTAACATAATTCTTTTCAACTTTGATCGCTTCAGTAATTTTATCAGCTTTATCGATATGAGACATTAAATTGGTAAATAATTTTTTTACACCATCATCAACTTCTTTTTCCAATGCTTTTATTTTATCAGCAACTTCATTTGAACTCATGAAATTTGCAAGTTTGTTATCATATTCTGCTTACAGCAAACATATCTGAATCTGGAAGGTTTTGTAATAAATTTTCTAACTTGTTATCAAACTCATTTCTCAAACTATCAAAATTCAAACTATTATTATTTCAACTATTATTTACATTTTGAATAATTTGTGTTCCAAATACGTCAAAAATATTTTGTGAATCCATATTTATTAAGTAATAATTTGTTAACAACTTCTTTAAAATCTTTACCAGTACTCAGTTCATTCAAAACAAAAACACATAAATGACCACAAATTGGGGGATCTTTATAGTCTTGAATCTGAGAATCATTGTAGTAGACGCTTGATTTTTTCAAATATTTAATCAATTCTATAGGTGGTTTGTCCTCAATTCTTCCATACGAATCAAAATAACATGCATTCTTATCATTTTTATAATAACAAATCCAATGCGTTCCACTTCCCATAATCGAGTCTAAATTCACAATTCCACATTCAAATTTCTTAACTTTTTCAGGTAATGTATCTCTCATGAATATTCCTCTAAAATGTTTAATATTTTTGCAGATTTCTTCCAATTCCCCGAATGTTAAAGGTTTAAATTTTTTTCAATGTTTGATTTCACGTAATTCAAAGTTTTTTCATCTAATCCAGATCCTGTAACATCTTCCAACTCTTTATCTAACCAATTTAAAATGTTTCGAACAATAGGAATCACATCCTTTTTAACGATTGGAGCAGCTTTACGAACATAAGGAACAACATTTTTAACAACTGGAATATTTTCTCCAAAATCTAATAAATCTTTCAAAAGTCCACCATTTTTAAGTTCTTTCAACTGATTATAAGAAAATTCTATTCTGGTTCCTTTATTGTTTTTCTTATGTTTTTCGAGTTTATTGTATTGTCTATTTGTTAAAAATATCTTATCTTCGCCATTTTTTAGTTGATCTATTTTAAATTGAATACTAACGGGTATTTTCTTCTTAAAAGCGGATTTTATTTTTTCTTTCTGATTTTTGCTGAAGTTTACGTTCACCTCCATTTATATAGTTAAAATTTCAAGTTCTCTTCGATTCCCATTCCTAGTTTTCTCTTCAAAAACATTGCTCCAGCTGTTGGAAGCGCAACAAATCTTTCACCTAAACTAGCATCTTTTGATAAAAATCTATCCATTGCTTTATCTTGCAAAATTTTATCTGCTATATGTCTGGAATTTGTGTCTCTATGTTTTGCATAAAAAATATCGTGTTCCATAGCAGCTTGATCTAATTTATTTATACCAGGATCTCCTCTTTTTAGTCTTTTTTCGAGTTTTGTGCCAGGCCCCAGATACTGATAAGTTGGTACGTGTAATTCAAAAGGTAAATTGTTGATAAAATCATTCAAAAGTCCACTACCCTCAATCATAGATGAACTTATTGTCGGCAAAATTCGTTTTAAATATTTAATTCCATCAGGTTTTTCAATCATTTCGTCAAGTTTGTTCGAAATAAAATCTTTAATTGCTTTCTTTTCATTCAAAAAATTGTTATTTCCAGCCTTCTCTTGAGCATAAATATAATTAATAATTCCATCGAGTTTTGTCAAATCGTCGATATATCTGTATTCAATCTTATTATCACTGTATTTTCTCACACCTGATCCTTCGATTCTTTTTTCCCAAATTGGTTTAATTAAGTTAATATATTTTTTACCTCTACTTGACTTAGGCTTCTTAGTAGATGGATCATTATTTTTGTAAATTGAGTCAGATTCCCATAAAATTTCTGTATACTTTTTCAAATCTTCTTCAGAATATAAATTATCTTTTGGAGCGTCATAGTCTGTTAATAATCTCCATAAACCTTGAGTTCCTTTATATGTTTTTTTCATTAATAATGATATCATTATGCTCAAAATTAACGGGTAAATTTCCAATCATAAAAATTTTCTTTTTTTTATCCCAATACAAACCAAATTTATCATCTTTTACTCTAGGAAGGAATTTTTTACCAATTTCACCAATTATTATATCCGTTGTTCCAGGACTTATTGGTTCAACTATGGTAGAGTCTTCAATGATTCGAGGTCTAAATGGTGTTGAAGATGGTAATTTTGGCAATTCAAACTCTTCAGATTCTGGAATTGAAATATCGGCAAATTGTCGTACAACTGGAACCAAATTCATCAAATTTTGATTATCACTTAAAACATTTTCAATTTTACCCTCAACGTTTTTTATTGCAGAAGTTACAGGTTGATTGATTTTTTGAATAAATTCTTGTTCTTTTTCATCAATTCGAATCTGTTCTTTAAATTCTTTGATTAATTTCTTTTCGATTTGATCAATTTTTTTCGCTTCTTCAGAAGTTACGTTCACCATTTAATTAGAAAAATTTTGAAACGTGAACGTGGAACGTATAACGTGAACGTGGAACGTAAAAACGTGAACACGAAACGTAAAACATGAACGTGAAACACGAACGTGAAACACGAACGTGAAACACGAACGTGAAACACGAACGTGAAACGTAAACACGAACGTAAAACATGAACGTGAAACGTAAACACGAACGTGAAACATGAACGTGAACGTGGAACGTGAACAGATTTACCGTTTTTTTTTTTCTGTTATTTTCATAATGTAAATAAAAATTAAAGATAATATAAAAATAGTTGTAACAAATATTTTATCAAGTAGATTTGTCAGACCACTGAGCAGCATTTATGTTAGAAAATTTATTCAAATATTTTCCATTTTTAGGCTTCAAAGATAGATTAATAGTTAAAAAACCGTAGTCTTCTTTCCAAATTTTATCACACAACTCAATAAAGTGGTTAAAACTCATATCAGATCCCACATAATTGTTGTAAATCTTTCTCGAATAGTGATCGTCTTGCTTAAAAACACACAACATATTCAAATTATTTCTTATAACTTGTTTATCAACCTTTGAAAAGCATTGAGAAAGATAGATACAAGATATGTTTTTGTGACGAGACATTACGAAATATTCTTTAATAACGTCTTGATTTTCTAAAATACAATCATCGAAAACGATTAAAGAATTTGGTTTACATTCGCTTAAGTGAACTATGTCCTCGGAAGCATTATAAAAATGTGATATTTTTTTGTTTAAGTTTTTCTCAATATTTTCAAATCTTTCTTGTAATTTTTTATAGGCGTCTTGTTCTAAAGATTTACTAAAAACATACAAATTGGAATAAGGAATCAACCTATTGTAGATAAAATTCAATAATAAAGTTGTTTTTCCACATCCACTTGAACCAACAATTAACAATCTGATTGGTTGATCTTTCTTACTTTCTTCAAAAGTTTGAAGTTTTATCTGATCTTTTTGCTTTAAAAATTTCTCCATTTAAATAGCGAAAATGAAGCTGTTCAAGTTGACTTCAGAAAGCTCTAAATTAGTTTTAAACTTAGAACATCCTATTCATTTAGAGGAAGAATCAAATTATTTCATCGGTTTAATCGGTTTTTATTCTGACAATTTTGTAATAAATATTAGTGAAAGTTCTCCTTATTGTATAGGATTTAGTGAGAAGAACATAACAAAATATTATGGTTTAAAACAAAGGATATTATACCTTCGATCAAATAAAAAAATTCCCTTAAAAATTATCTGAAAACATTCAAACAATCAGATAAATCTTTAAACTTTGACGAAAACAAGTTTGAAATGCAAAAAAATTATCTCTCTAATAAAATTCAAATAAAATCACCAGTAAGAATAATGTTTTCAGCAATTATAGTAGATTTATTAGGGTTTGTTCAAGAAACTATTGAGCCAAATCAGGTATATTTAGGAAATAAAACGCCAAAATTTAGACCGTTTGATGTAATTGAAGTACATTGTAATCTCGTTGAACCTAGTTTTGAAACTCATACCGAACATTTACACAAAGAATCTGAAATTTTGTACACTTTTTTCCCAAATGTTGCTTATGGATCAAAAATCTGTGAAAAACCGAATGAAATCGATTATATTCCAATTAGAAAAAATATTAAAAGAATTCAAAAAATCGTTCTAACTATACAAGAGTCTGAGGGAAATTTATTAAATAATGAGAGTAAAACAACAATATATTTAAGATTGTCGAAAGAATGATGAAGCAACGGACATGAATCAAGGGGGAACGAATCGTTTCTTACCTTCAAACTTTCAAAACAATACTATTTTCATTAATGAATCTGGCCTTTATTCTCTAAATAAAAATGTTTCTATCTAAATGGAGACAATTGTAGATCTAATAAAATAATCAACTCAAATTCAATAATACAGAAATTTTTACGATTGTTGACGAAAATAACAAAATTTGGTTCAAAGCAAAAGATGTTGCAGAAATTTTAGAATATAAAAACACGAGGCAAGCTATCATAAATAATGTCGATAATGATGATAAAAACAACTTTTGTATGTATAAATTACAGGAGTCTATCCCATAGACCCCGAGAAAATATTTAAAAAAACACTGTTTTCATTAATGAATCTGGTCTTTATACTGAAATAAAAATTACTAGTTAAAAATTTTTCAATCTAAATGGAGTCACTTGTAGGCCTACTCAATAATCAACTCAAATTCAATAACACAAATATCTTAACGATTGTAGACGAAAACAATATGATCTGGTTTAAGGCTAAAGATGTTGCAAAAATTCTAGAATATGAAAATACTATGCAAACGATCAGATTAAACGTCGAAGATGATAAATTAACATTTAAAGACATGAATCAAGGGGGGCTATTGAATAGCTTACCTTCAAACTTTCAAAACAACACTGTTTTCGTTAATGAATCTGGACTTTATTCATTAATTTTGAGATCGCATTAATCAGAAGCGAAATTGTTTAAAAAGTGGGTTACAAAAGAAGTTTTGCCAAGTATTCGTAAATTTGGTGAGTACAAACTTGAAAACAAGATTAAATATTTAGAGGATGAAGTAAAACACTTGCAAATTAAAGATGAAATCAAAAAGGAAATAATCGCAAAACAAAGTGTAAAAATTGACTTAATGAAACCAGACCTTGTTTGTAAAGATTTTGATAAGAAAAAACACCATGTTTTTGTATTAATTAAGAAGAATCACATGTGGGAATATCCTTATTACGTTATCAGAGCTCAAAAGAGAGAAATACCGAAAAGATTGAAAGAACTTGAAATTGATTACCCAGAAATGGAAATTTTATTAAGATATGGAGCTCCAAATAGTATAAATCTCTACAACCAAATGAAAGAATCTTTGAATATTTTATACAACGGAAATCATTTTACTACAAATATGGCAGAATCTCGACTGATTTATAGAATATCTAAATTACACGATGAAAATGTTTCTAAATTTTACTAAACATTCGAATTATGATATTTTGTTTGTAAATGTTTAGCATAACTAGGTAACCAATATAGAATTTTTTTTCATATTCACAAGGCGTTTCGTTTTTATAACTTTCGCTGAAAATTTTTTTAGCACAATCTTTGCAAAAAGCATCTTTTCTATCTTTACTATACTGCCAGTTATTAAATTCAGAAACGTTTTTAATTTCTTTACAAAAGTAACACTTTTTTTCTTCTAAAGTTAATTTGTCCATTTTAACATATAATTCATAATGATCCTTACAATAACAGTCTTTTCTGTTCTTTTCCTTATAAAATTCTTGACACTTTGTACATTTCTTTTGAGATTCCATTTATATAGAAAAAATTATTACACGATGAAAATGTTAAACTCTCGAATTATGATATTTTGTCTGTAAATGTTTTTGAAGATGAGGTAACCATTGAATGATTCGTCCACACTCGCAAAGAGTCGGTTTCTTTTGACTTTTTTGAATAATTCTTTTAGCACAATCTTTACAATGTGCATGTTTTTTATTTTTACTATAATGCCAATCGTAAAATTTGGAAATATCCTTAATTTCTTTACAAATGCAACATTTTTTCTCTTCTAACGTTAATTTTTCTATTTTATCGTATAATTCTCTGTTATATTTACTACGACAATCCTTACAATAATAGTATAATCCATCTTTTCTAGTCTTATCTTGAGAAAACTTCGTCAAATCTTTAAATTCTTGACACTTTATACATTTCTTTTGAGCCTCCATTTATATACAAAAAATTATGGCTTTGACTTTCTCAATTCATATTCGTAAAAACTTCCACTTATTTCTTCATTATTTAAATCTTTTATACTATAAGTTACAGGATCTGTGTTATTAATTTGATAAATCACAAAGATTTCTCTTGACCAATTGTTCTTATATTTGTTCGAAAATGTTGTTTTTTTTACTAACAATTCTTACATGATCATTGACTTTAAATTTAGTTTTTGTGTGAATTTCTGGTGGAATATACTTGAAAACGGTCTCTAATAACTCCTTTTCTGCATCTTTATCTACGTCTTTCGGTTTCATTTTTATTGTGCTGTGAACTGTATCGTTATAATTGTTTACGATTTTTTGAAGAATATCGATCCATTTAAAGTTTTTATTAATCTCAAAAATTACTTTCATTCTCTCATTTTGAGTTCTGTTATATCTCTCTACAATACTTGATTTCTCTTCATTTTCAGTATGATAAATCTTAATGTTGTATTTTCTCAAAACATCGTTAAATTCTTTATTTTTAAACTCTAAACCCTTATCTGTATGAAGTAGGTTAGGAGGTTTGTGATTGATCCTTATGGCATCTTTTACTATATCTTCGACAGCTTTTGAAACATCCTTGCCGTTTTTTCTTTTGATAGCTCTTGACCAAGCATATTTTGAGAAAGTATCAATAACATTTAACATATACTTAAATCCATCATTTTGATCTGAATAGTTAGACATTATAACTAAATCTGCTGCCCATAAATCGTCAGTTCCTAAAGTTATAATTTTTCTCTTTTAAACTTTTTTCGTACTGGTGCATGAATTTCTCTAGCTTCAATCTCGATTTCTTCCTTATTCTTAGATTCTTTCTTTACTTGTTTTTCATAAGGATTCTTTATAAATTTACTCATATTTGTCTTACATTTTGAACATTTTGCTGCAATTCTATACAATCCGTTTTGAGTTTGAACAATCTTAGAATCTATATTTTTCGTTTTCTTTTTACACTTGTGACAGTGAATTAAATCATATTCCATTTATATATCAAAGTTTCCAACTTTGTTTAACTCTTCTAAAATATCTGTTTTAATTTCGCCTTTATATCCATACGGTACTGTATCGATCTTATTTTCTAGGACAATTCTCTTATCATCTTTAGCGTTCAGTGCCAGCTTGTTTATGGTAACTGTGTACAACTCATGTTTGTAGCTTTTGATTACTGTCATCTCTCTAAATTCTTCTTTATCTTCGAACAAACATTTCTTCAAGTTTTCGATATTTATTGTTTTATTTACAACGCTTCTCTTAATCCCTTTGCATCTTACTGGATTTTTGTCTAGATATTTGTACCAGTACATTTTCGATCTCAATCCACAAAATTCTTCTAAAACTTCGCTATTTAACTCATCTTTAAATTTCCCTATTACCTTCTTATTTTTAGTAGTGAAACATTCGTGATCTTTTGGATAATCACTTGTATCAAAGTCATCTATATTTTCTTTAATAATTTTAAAAGGATCTCGTTTCAATTCTAGGAAATAACTGTCTGTATCCATGTAACAAAGATTCAAATCTGGATCAAACTTCTTTAATTTATCGTAATAAAACTCATACATTAACAATTTTGATAGGTCAAGAACTGAAAATCCTATGTAGATCGGTTTGTTAAATTTAACCTTTTGTTTATACATGTGACTCGCTATACAGTTGTCGTCAAAGATATTAAAGCATTTGAAGTTCGTTTTCTTGGCCTGTTTAATTGAAAATTCTTCATTTCCTAGTTTGATATCACATCTATTTCGCACATTTTCCATAGATTTTCCAAAAACTGAGTTGTTCATCAGCTTGTAAAAATCTTTCTCAAAGTCACTTGTAGCTTTGGTCCTAATATTAGTATTAAAATCAATGTACTTTTTCATAAAAGGCTTCTGATCGAATGCAATAACTCTATTCACATGTTTCAAAATCATACCTTGTTCGAGGCAAAATTTCAAATTTCTTGAATGAACAACGTATTCAGTTTTATCCAGTAAAGTTGTGCAAAGTTTGTTTTTATAATGTTCGGGAGCAAGAGGTAAATCCTTGTGATGTTCATGTAAATTTGTTGGATATCCTAGATCAACTTCGAGAATATAGCCATAATCTTCGTCGCCAGTGAGTTCTAAAATTGTTTCTTGCCACTCTTCTTTTGTATATGTTTTCGGGTTCATCCACTTGATTTCGTTATATGGTAAATTTTGCATAAGCCCGTAACCATAAAGGTTATTGGCATCGACGTACAACAGATAGTTTTCAGGCTTTGATTCATCAAAATCTTTCAAATATTTGTTAGTTGCTTTAACATATCGTTTAATACATTGAGAAATGCCTCCGCGAATACCTTTTTCAATCATCAAATACATGTTATAATCGTTAATTAGCTGAAGCTCAATTTTCGTTAATTTTAACATAGCGTCCCATGCGAGACTTGGAGCAGTCAGATAATGTGCTGGATCGAGTTTGTAACAATTCAAGCAAATGTTTCTGAAGTTTTCAAAAATATCAGCAAGCAATAAAACATCTTGGATGTTATAGAGATCTGAGTAATTACCAAGATTTTTATCCTTTAATTTATTCCAAACAGCTAAATAATGTTGAAATTCTTTCTCAGATATGCTCTCATCTGTTAAAAGTGAATAGAAATCTTGAATTTTTAGCTCTTCTGTGTAATCAAGTTTTTCAATACTATCGATAAATTCATAGGGAAATATTCCTTTTCCAGATAGAATTTTAAAAATCTCGTTGTCGTCATTTGGCTGTCTTTTTAGAATTTCATTCAATATTCTTCCATCCTGTATAAAATGATTTGTATGTTTAAAATCTTCTGTCTTTAGATTTTTAGCTAACTTTTCTATAGATGAGGCCATAAATCTGAACGTATCTACGAAAGAAAACTTAATGTATTTTCTAGGTTTATTACCTTCGAATTCATATCCATATCCAGAATTTACAGAATAATTTATATATCGCTTATCGGTGTTTGCGATCAAATCAACATTTCCATATTGTTTAGCCAATTCTTTTATGTACAAATGAGTATCGTAGTTACTCATATTGTGACAGAAAACTGGAATATTTTGTGGAAATTTCAAATTCAGATTACAACATGAATGAGCTGCGCCTCGAAATTTACCTGTTAAATGACAATGATCTCTTACTTTATTATAACTCTTATCTTTCCAACTATCAGGAGTAAAACCATACTGAATTGACTCAACATCATAAGCAGACCATTCGCAAATATGACAAACGTTTGCATTTTGGTATGAAATTTCTTCTTCTTCAGTCAATTTCATAGGTTTTTTGTTCTTAGAATTATATTTTGTAGCTATGTATTTTGATATTTTATTGAGTTCTTCAAACAATTTTGCAGGAACATTAGGCAAATCGTCTTCATTTTTGGCTCGATAACATATCGGTTTATACATGCGATTGGTCACATTCGAAACTAAATATAGAGTAAAACCATAAGGAATATGCTTCTGAATCTTGGTTGTAGTCGATCTTTGTGGATTGTTCTTGCATGTCGGAATTTTTTCTAATATGCTCTCAAAATCCATATAAATAACGTAAGGATGAGAAAATTTCTTTTGATAATTAGTAAATGTTGTCGTTTGACCAGGAAACGGCATAATTGGTTTACAAACTTCATGTTGCTTGCAAATTTCTAAATGATCTGTTAAATCTCCAGATTTGTAGAAATGGCTTAAACATCTTCTACATAGAAAATTTTTATGTCCATGTTTGGATGTTTGAGAACTCACTAACCTACTTAAATCGGTTATCAAAACATAATGAGATTTGTCTTCTTGTTTAACATACAATAAATCGATTTCTAACTCGGCATCATATTTTTCAGAAATTTGTAACGGAACAATGTTGAGTTTTTCGTCATAAGTATAGACATTGATAGACATTTTAGGATACTTATACTTGGAATTGTAACTTCGGTTTTCAAATGATTGTATATCTTTTAAGGACATTGGATACTCGAAACCTGAAAATATCTCGTCATTTACAAATTTTTCATATTGTTTTGATCTTTCGCAGTCTCTTTCAGGTTTTTCAATAGCGCATCGGATAGAATAAATAAAGCAATAGTCATTTTTATTTTTGATATTTATACAAGCTTTTTTATCTTTGATTTTCTTTGGTAAATCGATATATGATCCTGCGTTCATCATTTCGTGTTTATTAATGCTCAAAACTAGTTGTTTGCATCTTTTAAATGTCCATCCTGAACCCCTATTTGGATGATTTGTCTGTTCTCGATGTGATAATTTATTAAATTGTTTAGAAATAAAGTCGTTTACGTCAAATATTTCGTCTGCTTTTATAGGAAAATACATTGGGCAAGTTTGTGGTTCACCGTTTACTAAAGTTCGTTCATATTCACATTCCAAAGAGAGATATCCTTTCATATTTTTAACATTCTCTTGAAATTTTTCTATTAAACTTTTAATTTCTGGCCTCATAATTGATAGATATTTGTAAATTGACATGGAATTGGCGTTCAAGTTTGTTAAAATGTATTGCTTGAAAAGACCTTGTATAGAGGATAAAACTTCAACATCTATGATATTTTCAGATTTGTATTTATCAATTTCTTCGATCATTTCAGACTTAGTTTTATCGTTTGTTTCTATGGACAATTTTTCAGCGATTGATTGAATTTTTTCATGATTAAATAGATTGAGATCTTTTTTATCTTGCTTAAAGCTTTTCTTTAATTCACGCAATTTTTCTATATCGTACATCTTTTCATGATCGACAATTTGATTTTCTTTAGCCCAATTCCTCAAATAATTTAGTTCTTTTTCATAAATATCTTTATTTTTCAGATGATTCTTTGAATTATAATGCCTGGTGTAATGATGTTCAAAAACATCTTTTTTGCAGTATGGGACATGATACCTTTTTCCTCTCCATTTAAATAGGGAAAATTTGAGTGTGTCAAGTTTCACTATTTAGTAAAATATCTTTTTATTAAGGAAAAGTTATCAACTTTTGAGCTTAGGGTTGGCGGTGGTTTGAGATAATTCAGTAGAGTGTGTAGGGACCTTAAAAAACCTTGATTATCTGCTGAATTGTCTCAAATTGTTGCCGACTTTGGGCTTAGGAGTTGATAATTTTTCCTGAATAAAAAGATATTTTACTAAATAGTGAAACCACACTCAAATTTTTTCTTATGTAAATGGAGCTACTAAAGGAATTAAATGAAGTTGGTGAGCTAAGATTTAAAGTATATAAGAAGTTGAATGAATTAGAAGAAAATAAGAAATACAAAATTTTGAATCTGGAGAAAATGAAAGATAAATTCGGGTTTACAATAATTGCCGAGTTGGAAGATTATAAAGTACACTTACCGAACAGATTTTTGGCTGTTTTGGATGAAAAAAAGATTAAAGAATTGAATAAAAATGATAAATTACACTTGATTGTTACTGGAAAGAAGACTATTAAAGATAAAGACTGTGTTACTATCAATTTTGTAGAGTAGAAGATTTTTCGTTTATTCGTAGCAGACATTTTAAATAGATTGATTTCACAGCTCAAGAAAGTAGAAGCAAACAGCTATAGATTCGGTAATTTTTCATTCGTGAGTTACAGATTCGTTTATTGTCCTTTAAACAGTATTTTACGTTGATTTTCTGACTGTCCCAAAAGTGCGCTAGAATCGGCATATTCATATCTACTTATATATATACATATACCATGTATATACTACTGAGTGTATATGACTACCACACTGAGCTGATATGTGTTAATGAAACTGAAGTACTATAATTTGCTGAATTTGGAGGTTTTTTTAAACAAAATACAAGTTAGACCTGTTAATAACGAAAATCTTTACGTTTTGAATTTTATTACATAGAATATTATAGTACAACAGCTGTAATAAAAATGTAAAAAATTTTAGTAAAAATATTGTTTGATATAGCTTTAAGGTAAATAACGGTATATATAAGGTATATATATACATATATATATATATATATATATATATATATATATATATATATATATATATATATATATATATATTTATATATATTAATAAAACCTGCGCAGAAGCAACCATCAGCAACTCGTTGATTTTGGATTTTCCGTGTGGATTGAAAATTTGTCATTTGTTTGTAAGTGTAAAAGTTGCTTTTCTTGTTAATAGTTTAATTTGCAGTTATTGAGAAAATATGACAGATTCTTAGAAAAATGAAGTCTGTTAAAAAAACAAAACTAGCTTTTAAGATGCGAAAAACAAAATCAAATTATCAGCTATGAATTTGCTCATATGAAAGTAACACTGTTATATCCGTTATTTACATTACAGCTATATAAAATAATATATTTGCGTAAATTTGTACATTTTTATTAAAGATTTTGTGTTGTAATATTCAATGTAACAAAATTCATAAAGTAAAGATTTTTGTAATAACGAAACTCTTTACTTTTCTATTTTTTTGTGAATAAACAGGTCTAACTTGTATTTTGTTAAAAAAAACCAAATTTAGCAAATTATAGTACATCAGTTTCATTAACACATAACAGCTCAGTGTGGTAGTCATGTACACTCAGTAGTATATACATCGTATCCATAGAGGGTAGCACTCATAATTTTCAATTTTACCCAAGCCAAAACTCAAAATCTGTTTTAGATATAATAGTGAAATCATACAACTAAAGGAAGATACTGTTAATTGTAAGAAAATGAATGACATTCTTACTTATCTCTGCTTTAAAACCAAATATCGTTACATTATATAAACGATAATACTTTTTATACATAACCCTTTAATTATATCTAATAGTGGGTACAGGGTTAGTCTAGAAATTTTCATTTTATATAATAATAGTTTATTAATACAATGATTGGAATCTGTGATTGGAAGTAGTAATAGGGAGGGATATTTAAATGTGACCAAATATTTAACATAGATTTGTTAATGAATGAATGTTGTGTATCATCGTCTATTACAACAACAACTATCATATATCATAATAGAATTTCATATTACAAAGAAACAAATATTGAACATTTCCAGTCTACCATAGACATATGTCGATTTAAATTTGGCCCCAAATAGAATGTGACAATTAATGATTTAGGCTTTAGAAAAAGTATTATATCACCTACAACTGTAAATAATATAGTGGCAGATATGTCATAGCTTCAACGATATGGATATTATTATTGTTCAGCAAACTAACTCGTCAAAGGTCATTAAGTATCAAGTTATCAGCCTGTAGTAGACCAAGCAGAGGACGCACTGACCATCACTAAACAAATGACTGCTAATCGCAGTAGTATGTGATACTATTATACTGCTGCTGTTTGTAGTATATTACGTTACTCGTTGTCTATTATGTTTATTGTTCCTTAGCTACAAATAACAATATATATTATTATGAAAATGTTAATCATGGGTGATAACATGTGGAAATGTTTTAAATTATCATATATATTGATATGATAAAACACTGTATTTTAGTTCCTGGATATCCGTAGTCTAACATTCAAGTACTACTAAGATTTATACCGTGTCGAAAACATTACTGGCACAATTTAAAAATTTTTCCCACTTCGGAGAACTACATTTAGTCAAGAAATGCTCAACCGAAACTGGTTATAATGCGAATTCACCTTCATAGACGAGTCGATTGAAGCGAACCTTAATGAGATAGGTTTGATCAAGAAGGGTTCTTTATCATAAGCTGCTAGAATTCAGATGATTTTACGCCAACTGGTGAAGTAACATGTAATTCCTTTAATTTTATTTCCATTAATATATCGACAAAATCTTTAAATAATTGTTTAACTAACGAGTACACACTAATCACTGTTGCTAATAATTGTGGTTAGTGATAAATAAAAAGAAAATAGTCTCAGTTAAAAAGTAATAATGAATCCGACCATCGCGCTTAAAAATACACGCCATTGTATTATAAAACACATTTTATAATGTTATTTTCATCACCTTTGAATAATGTTATGGAACTTTTTTAATAATGTTTTAAATTAATATTGCATTTGTTTGACTAAAAACTCCTAAATATGCGTTTTAATTATGGTTTTCATAATATTTAGTTCTGGGTATAGGCCAATTGCTACATTTGATATATACTCACAGCCCGTTGTAAGAATTATTCCCTTCTATCAGTAAGACACGTGACTGCCTCTCAATGTTGTATTCATCTTTATGTATCCGGAATAATTTGTATGTTGTTTAAAGGATATGTCGTGCTTGTTATTTGAGAGTAAAGTCTGTGTGAAGAGCTAGAATATTTATGTAGAGTAGTTGAGAGAAGTTATGCATGTTTACATAACTATATTATTAAACAAATATTAAATCCTATATGATTCCTTATATCCAGAGTCAATTGTAAGGGATTTCTAAATTAAACTATTAAAATAATAAAAATAAAGCAATTTTAACAAGGTATCGATTTTAATTTAAAACCTCTGCTATGTTATATATGTCGAACGTAGTAATTCAGACTTGTTTTATTGTATTTCCATAATAGAGATAGTTATTTGTATTCACTTTTTTCCACTTATGCTCTCAATGTAAGATATTGAGCTGACTCCATGTAACCCATAATTTTGTATAGTAAAAAATAAGACTTTTGAGTGTAAAACTAAATATTTGTGACTATACCATATGCTGTAGTATGTGCTGTGTTTATATAGTATGTTAGTGTAAAGTTTTAATGTCTTATCTGAAATACTTCCTTTAATCTGAACACTTACGTTGAAAACTTCAAACCGCCAACAAACTGGGCACGATGTTAAAAGTCTACTTTTTTACATTCGAAATTACTTACACATGGGTTATTAAAGCCCTAAAAAAATCATTTAAAAAGATTATAAAGGTTTTAGTTGCTTAGTGGGTAAGTTAAAAAGAATTGTCACAGGAAAAAGATTGCAATGATTTTGTATATATATATATAATTGCATGAAAATATATTTCCATAACAAATTTCAAAGATGGTCGTTATGTTTCAACATTTTAAATTACTTAACTTATATTTTAAACTGTTCCTAAAAAGATAGTCGATTTACCTGTCTAACATTCCTTGCAAATGTATGTGTATATAGCTGCAAATAGTGGCCAAATAGAAACTCTGTGTAAATCTATAATGTTTTTAGAATGAAGCTTTATTAATGTTAAACTGTTAATTTACTTATTTAGTTATTTAATTTGTATATTAAGTGTCTGACTAGTGATTATAATAATATGTATATATCGAATAAATGAAAATTTATTAGGTAAAAAAACAAATAATTGAACTACGTGTATAAGGTTCGATGTAATAACGGGTATTTACAGTTCTCTGAAGTTTAGATAGGGTATGAACACTTTACCATTCTAGTTTTAAACTTGCATACTGTTTCCTGCAGGGAATACTGTCCTAGATTTGAGATTTCTCTATTTTATCACGTACTTGTCCTTAGGATACTGGTTTTATTTCGTTCATATATAAGTGTCTTCTTTTAAGTTTGCAAACGTCTAAATATTTCTAAGCTTTTTCTTACACCATAAAATGTTATGATTAGGCCTTGTGAAAGGCGATTCAAGAGTAATATAAAAATAAAATAGTTATATGAGAAGATATAGAATGCAAATTCACGGAGAAACTACGTTAATGTTTTATGCCAAAATAATACAAATGCTACTTTAATTTTTACATTTTTCGTCAGGTGGCTATTTGAACCTCTGACAAAACAAAGTAAGGCTTAGGTTTAAGGTTTATTGTTGCCAGATATGATACGGTTAGATAAAATTAAACGGCATATCAAATAATGTTTTGCTTCTCTCAGAATTAAAAATACAATTTTAGAAGTACAGTAATTATTGATTAGGTACATCATTAATTCAAATTTACAAATATGGTGTTTTAACATGTATTTTAGGTCAAATAACTTTACGATGATGACTCAGTTTTGTAATCAAAAATAGTTTGTACTTATTCAGGATAAAACCTTTTCAACTCTTCTTTCAGACTCACTTATTGAGAGATGGGACAACAAAAAAAAGCCTAACAGTGGTCTATTAATAATAATTTTGTAAAAGATTTATAATTATTAAAATCTGTTGAAAATTCTAGTTTATACACTGTTTCTTGTAAATTTGAAATTAAAATGAATTTCTATTAGCGGCACTTAAAATGAAGCGTGTGGATTAGCGGCCAAGCAAATTTTACCTTTTTCTTTACGGCGATGAAATGTCTTAAAGTCTTTATCAATGAACTTTATCAATGTCTTTATCATATGAACCCTTAAATGGAATAAGTTAGTGATCAGCTATCTCACTATTAATTCAATACTAATTAAAGCCAAAAACTTAACCACAATTTTTGTTGTATTTGCCAAACATAAAAATCTACCTGCATGAAATGGTTGAATACTAACGAGACCTGTTACTGGCGGGCTGGAAAATTAATTTGTTGCTCGTTTAACCTCTTACATGAATATACAAAACTAAACTAATCTATAGATTTAAATTTGTGCATGGAGCTTTACTTTATTGTGAGGAACATATAGTTTGATGATGGCGAATTTTACTTCATCAGAGTTGGATGATCGATTTTACATTGCTTCTTTGCGCAACCTCTTGACAACGAGAATACCAGAGACTAAAAAATGTGTGAACAAATTTATTACAATAATAAGATAATGTAACATCTGATATTTGGTGTATTAAAAATGAAGCTATTTCTCACATTATATAGAGTGCTTCAACACTCACCTTGAATATATAAAAGGATAAAGTTGGATGATAGTGCAGATACCAACAGGTGGTGATATCTCCAAAATTAATTAACGTAAGAACTGTAAAGAATTTGTTTTTTATACATAAAGCAGCTATGGTAGGAATATTTGATTGAAATTATAATGTTGAATTCACCTTCCTTTTATTGCAGTGTCTGGTATCTGACAATGTCTTCTGACGAACATGACTCCAGAATCGTTTCAAGCCTGAGCAGCGTCAGATACCAGCCGCTGAAATTAAAGAAAGTGAATTGGAGTGAAATTCAACATTGAAATTTATTCATTATGTACTGTATGTGCTATATCACAAAACTAACGGACTTCAAAATTTGAATACAACTTCAGCGAAGCCTTTTACGAGATATTTGTCGTAGTTATCTCCTACATTGTAGTTAAAACTTTTAAAATTTAGGGTAACTATTAACATAAGCAGTGCATTGAGAAATTATTGTATTTTTTAAAGTACAACTTTAAAAAGGTAAAATTGATATAGTTATTTCATACAAAGGACCTTATATGGAATGTTTTGTACTATCCATTGCATAGTTTATTTATTTCTCATAAAGGAAAGGCTAATACTCCTTAGCTACTTACCATACACACTGTAGCTTTAAAATCCATAAAACTTCAATCTTTTCTAAAAGAATATATGTATTTTAGGTTAAATATTTTGTAATATTGCGCAAATGTTTCTGTATGAATCGTTATTGATATAACATAATTTATATATTATTATAATATTATATAATAAGTCATTTTGATAGAACACACCTATAAACTTGAAAATAAGAATTTTTTTAAATGGAATATCAGTCTATAGTTTTTAAATAAATCTCTTATAATTGGTCCGTTGATCTCGTTAAATAAATGTAGGTTGTATCGGTTCTTACGTATCGATAAATATTCCAGGCTGTAAATGTAAAATATTAACATTTAATCTCCATTCAACTTTTTACCTGTCGTATCGGCAGATATAGTTACATAACATAAAAATCCATTTCTATAAGTGACACTATCATTTGATATATTTGTTTGATTTTGTGGTACTTTACAACTTTATTGGTTGCGATTTGTTTCACTCTTACAATATTTTTAGATTGTTAATTCTTTTTTGATTGGTGGACAAATTGGCGTAAAATTAATTGAAGGAAGGAAAGGTTTGAACCGAGTTTTCACATTATCATCTAGTATTATATTTGATTATAATGAAATGATATAAAAAGTTCAATACCTTTATATTATTCTGAATGTTTCCTATTTTTTATGTTGGCTATGCTGAAACGTTCAAGTTAGACCCGGTTATAATCTACTTGAGGAATCTTGGATTTACCTTCATTCCGAATCAACGTTAATTTAATCTATAATAATAATCAAAGTAAATACTCAATTCTCAAATATTTTTAAACATAATATTATTCGTATTTATTATATGAAATTACTTAATTAACTTTACAAAACAGATACCTATTTTCAAACGTTTATTTTTAATAAAATAAAAATTTCAAACTAGCAAATATTTGAATTGCTCATAAGCCATACTGAAAATTAGTAGGTGTTACAGTTTAAATATTGGTGAACACGTCAGCTTATACAGGTATTATATGCAGAATAACTGAGTTCAAAGCATTCTAGAAAATCGCGCCTTTGAACGTACAACCTGGTGGTTTGAGTGGGGGGGGGAGGGTTGAGAGTTGTCATTAAATTGCCAAAACTTCATCGTCGCTCTGCTTCCTCAGAGTTTTCACATGGTAATATACTACGCTTTTACATTTGATTACTCTGTTATCATATTTCTAAGAAATGCTAGCAACACACTCATATACATACTCAATATCCAAGAATATCAAGAAAAGGACCATAAAAATTAATGCTATATTTATAAAATTATTCTGCCCTTTATTTAGATGGATTGTATTCTGATCATATCTCTTTATACATTAGTTTTCTAAGAAATAAATATCTAAAACTATATATCTATTCATAATATTGTATGTATATAAAGATAAATATGGCCAGTCCTTTGAGTAATAAACTTTCATAATCTGCACCGACATTGAACTCATTCTTCTTTATGTGGAAATCAAATTTAAAACACTATTTAAAATCTAAAGGTTAAGATCTTCATAATATAATCTGTGGAGAGTTGGGCTACGTCTATCCTAAGAAAAATAAAGGTATATGAAACCACGTGTCGGTTGCACCTAAACTTCAAAACTTTATATCATTTCATTCTCAAGATTTAATGTGTATAGACAGATAAAAATGATAAAAGAGAAAGTTTAATACTTAGTGGCAGGCAAACAAGAAATTTTATCGGATTACTGAATGATAGATTTCAATGACGCCCAGTGAAAATGCATTGTTGAACTTTTAATTTCATGGAAATCATTCTTTTATATGTTTAAATTAAGTTTCATGGCACAGTTTAACATCTGCAGGTGAAATCCATCTGGGGTTAACTTTCCATCATACATTTACACTCCCATTCATGAAGTAAATGTCATAGCAGTGTTCAAACAATACCAGTTTCAAGTAGGTTGTTACAACCATTACAATCCTCATATACCAGGGTCAGGCTGTTACTATGATACTGTGAACAATATCGTTGACATCATTAACGTGATTATGACGTTATACTGTAGTAAATTGTGTTAATAGTAACATTGCAATTTCAGTATTACATATCGTTACATTATGGACTGAAGGTGTCCACAATTCGGTTTAATGACAATTACATATATGGATGGGCTAAGTACATAGAATATAATTTCGGCGGATATGACTACAATGTGGCCGGATGTCGCACAGCTGCTGGGATTTATTGTGAGCGAATCCACGAGAGCGGAATACACTGATTTGTGCGACAGGTTTACCAACCTTTGCGGTGTAATTGTGTTCGTACTAATATGCGTATCATTTCATATAAGTTAATGCATGGGTTATAATATAAGTTCGTGGTCTGTGGTATTTGTACGTTTATGGCAAATAGTAAATATTTATTACTACATATGTAACCCAATATGTAAAAATGTAGTATACATATTTGCCTTAAGAACATTGGAGTATTATTACTATTTTCCTAATTAAGTCTAAGGTTATATATAATTCCAGGCAATATCTCAAATGTGTAAAGGATTTATACTTTCATCGGACTTGATACTAATCCACTAGGAGACTAAAGCCTACGAGTAAAACCTACCTATGTTTACACTATTTTATATGCCTCTCTGCTATAAAATTCAGTGCGACAATCAGTAATATATCTTTGGAAAAAGTATATTTGTCCATAAAGTGTATAATATCAACTGAGATCGTATTTCCAAGATTTCCTGTACTGTGAAGTATACTTCCTTTTGTCTGATAACATGCAAATTCAGTATTAAATAAAAACTATAAATAATAATTAAAGTCTTTCAGAATTCCACTAGATGGTCTTTTTATAAAATACTTGAAAAATTATATATTCCAGGCACATGAAATAAACTCAGCCGAGGGTGAAAGGGCGCTCCAGGTGATGATGTGTCAGATCGGTGAAAACACTGGCCCGTGAAACAGAGCGCGTTAGCATTTGTCTACTGGCTTATATTTTTTTCGTATTTTATTCAGCTAATTTCTATCAGTCAGAATAGAATATAATTTAGCTCATACAGATTACTATGGACAAGATATGTAATAAATGCCAGTTATAGGAGTATTTTTCTGCTATAAGGATAATGCAGAATCTTTTAAAATCATGTCCTTGTCTATCTCACCAAACACTTATCTGCAGGATCAAAGGCTTGCCTCTCCAACCGCATCTGCGCAATAATGGAGTTGAGCAATTATTGATAGAAAGTTTGTACAGAAATAAGTGCAAATAGGTTCCTCTTAGCCTAAGAAAGATCTTTATTTATTTTTGTATAAAAATTAAAAATTAAAGGCAAATATAAAATTCTAAATGTTTTTGTATCGTGCGTAACCATGATTAAAACCACACAATCGCAGAGTAAGCAAAATTTAAACATCCTTAGTGCATTCATGTGGTATTATATCATGTAGCATGGTATCCAAGCCATGAAATCATTTTGTTGTCCTAGGTAAGACGTCTTTTACGTACTGTGGATATTTGAATAGTTTTTATATACTTATTGCACTGTAGGATAATATGTCATTGCAATTTAAGTTAATACAGTTTCAGATTCCTAGACAAAAAAATTTTAGTTCTAATATTCTTTTTTAAGTCAGATGAAGTTAAATAATATAGGTATATTTACTTGTTGTTGTACGGTATTTGTATGAATTATAGATCACTCTAGTGTGCGTTATTTCCTGCCATACAACAAGAGATCAAATTCATGATTACTTTTAATTTCTTATGATATCCATTGAATTGTATAACTAATAAAAATAATATACACTTTAGAAAAAGTTTACAGCTTTAAGGATTTGATTTTGAAGAGAGAAAAAAGCTCTAAAATTCCTTTAAGATCAAGATTTTAACTTTGCTATTTCCAGAATAGTGTAGGGATATACAGCTTTTGATATAAAAAGTACATAGTAAAAAAATAATATATAATAATAATAATTCTTTATTTTGTCAAAAACACAGAATATACATTTTGCATATACATATTAATGCATAATAAAATACATACATACATTTACATAGTATAAATCAAAATAAATGTTCTTACATTAAGTAACTACAATATGTTCATTTTAAGATGCAAAAACAGTCTCAATAAAAGATAATATAACTTTAAAAAAAACTGTATTTAAGACAAGACAAAATAGGAACCCCATAGGTAAAACCAGTATTGGGAACTCCATCACTTAACTAAAGCAAAAAAAATCGGCTAGCAGCGACACGCAACTCGTATTAGGAAAACAAATTTATTTTACTCAAAAAATAATCTCTGTTTAATAACTCTGTGCTTTAAATTACACAACTAAATTTATCCCTTCAAAAAAGTAACTGTACAACAATAACAAAATAAACTATTATTACAGAGGGAATAAAAAAAGATAATAAAAATAAAATCTACACAACAAGTCTACACTAATTTAAATTGTGACATTTAACCAGTTGTCTGTATTTTGTTGCTCAAACAACCAAATTTTTAGATTTTTCAAGAACTCATTTAGTTTTGTAAATTGGTTTATTTTCGGAGTTATTAAATTAAACAAACGCGGTGCCACACTAGTATAAAACTTTTGATGTACTGTTAAATGAGACTTTGGCACAAACACTACTTGATATTTTCTTAAATTATAGGTCGTTTGGCGAGCCACGGAAAATGAGGTGCTTCTAATGTAAAAGATTTTTAGTACTTTAAAAATGTATAAATGACGCAGTGGAAGAATCTTTAGGTTTGAGAAAATTGGCCATGTATATTCAAATTTTTCTCTACGCACCATTAGTCTCATGAACCTTTTTTGAAAAATTATAATGGGATACAAAAGTTGAGCAGTAGGTCCCTCCCCAGCATGTAATGCCATAAGAAAGCCTAGAGCCAACGAGAGCATGGTAAACCCCAACCAACACTTCAACACTCCTACACATCTGCTGAAGTAAATACATGCTCCTTAGACTAAGATACAACTCTTTTTTCAATATTTTATATGTTCTTTCCAGGTTAAACTGCTATCAATAACCAAACCCAAGTATTTTATAATTTTAACTTGTTCTAATTGTAAGCAATTACAATCATTACAACGTAAATGAAAACATCTGAAATCATGAAATTTCAATGGTATGTTAAAAGTTAAAACATTTTTCAGACTAAATATTATAAATTTGGTTTTTCCACTAAGAATCATGAAATGTTTATCAAACCACACCCTTAAATAATATAAATCTCTTGACATATCACTATGCAAAGCCTCAAGGTCAAAGTTATCATAAATAAAAGCAGCATCATCCGCAAAAGCAACGAGTCTGCCCTTAAAGCGTCCATTGCACAACTCATTAAAGTACATTAATATTATCGAAAATTGTACTGAGAAAGTTTTAAAACAGTGATATCTATGTCTGCCTCCATCAGCAAAGCACCTTGAGAAGTATTCAATACAAACAATGCAGGAGAGCCTTCAATAAACTTTAACTTCGTAAGTTAACCACCAGTCTCTTACTCCCCGGATGTTCGGTACTTCAGTTAACTTCAAAGTAAACTCATCAAAAGTGAAATATGAATCTGAAGTGGTAAACCACCTTAAGCGTCCTCCTCCTGATACTTTTTACGGTATCAGATTTGGGACGAATTTTACTATTTTAAGTACATAACACATTTAATACATATTTAAATTACAAAATTCATCAAACCTACGTATATTCAGTGGTGTTTAAAGTAAAGAAAGGAATTTTTAGAAGAAACTATATATATGCTCTGGTTCTAAAAAAAACCTAACTTATCAATAGATTTGTACAGCTAGAAAAGAAAGACATAGGCTTTTTTACATACAGAAAACTAACTTTGTGGTAGTTTAAAATATCATGAATTTAATCTTGTCAGACATATCAGGGTTTTTATTATTAAGTATACATAGTACGGACAAGCGTAGTAAAGTGATGGATTATTTATTAATAAATTATCATTTGTTTCATTTATATTAACCCGAATTAACCTAGTGTACGCCCAGTAACACGAACAGTCCTTACACAGCGAGTTCGTTTCTGACGTTATCTCTCGTATCTGGGCTAATTATGGATAAACTAGCTAGTACGATAAATATTTTAAATTTGCATATTGCTTATCTATAATAGCTCCTCATTTAAACTAATAGGTATTTACAAAATACCCATTACCTCATAAATACATAATAATGTAATTTATAAAATTTTAATTTTATTGGCTCGGAATTAGCTAACCGAATCATTCGAGTGGCTGGAGAACGTTTGTTTGTTTGAGTGTGTCTCAACGATACCTTAAACGATTTCGTTAAGCCTCGTTTCTATTTGAGCGAATGTAGAGGACTTTTTGAGTTTAATTATAATGCATGTCCCTTAGAGACGCTGAGCCCCAGTGAATATTTATATGTAATTAACAACGACGAGAAATGAATAAATCTGAAAAATTAATGTATAAACAAATGTAGACGTAAGACGTGATACTATATGACTATAAGTGATGGCACTGAAGGATATTTACCTAATTTTAATTACATTAGTAATGATATTATATAGTTGAACACTAGCCCTCCGCCACCCCTCAGTCATATGTTACTTATAGGACTAAGACGACAATTTTGAAGTACCCAGCTGATCATAATATGTCAAACAATAGAAAGAATCATGGATTTGTCAGACCGGATGTCAGGATCATTAATACCATCAATGCGTAGAACTAAAGAATGATTTCATGTTGCAAATTTCCTTGCCGCTATCATTCAGTTACCTTGGGTTCTTCGGTATGTATGACTGAAGACAGCAAATTTCCTTACCGCTGTCATCCAGTTACAGTATAGCAGTAAGTATGACTGAAGATTAATTATGCTACAGCGAATTTCCTTAGCAACGTCATCCAGTTACAGTATAGCAGTAAGTATGACTGAAGATTAACTATGCTACAGAGAATTTCCTTACCACCGTCATCCAGTTACATTTAGCTCAGCACTATGTATGTACATTGAAGATAGATTTACTTACGCATCTCTTAACTGAATTCGAGTGCCAATTGTTGAATGAATTCACTGATTTTGAAAAGCCATCTCTAGTCATCTTGAACGAAAGGTGGAACGTTCCTCTTGGCCCATTAAAATGGGGCATATCTTATCGACGTTCTAATTTCTTTCCATACCGTTCGTTATGGAAGGCAATTCAAAAAAGTGGGACAGCTGTGATTGTGAGTTTACTTAAATCTGACCTAATTTTCAAAACATGTTTATGCTCAAGTTTTGAATTTAGAATGAATTTAAAATTTCAATTACCATAGAAACAATATTTATTTATTGTTTTTAAGTTAATATTTTATAAATTTTAGCCAGCTAACTAGATTCTGCTCAGAATGCACTGGGTTAAAGGCTATCTGGTACAGGAGGTGAGTGAAACAACACTGAGTCTCACTGGCAACAATGATATCGTGACGTTAAAAAATTCATTGCCTAGGTGAGTGGAATATCTTTAAAAAAATCGCATTTAGTTGTTTCATGCTCAGCAGGAATACCAATGATGATGGGTTACGAAAACCGTAAAAGCGAACGAAATTCTAACATTTTGCATTCATTCACAACTAAATCTCATTCGTACATACAATTGTTACATACAAACTAAATCTCATTCATTTAGAATTTTCCCCACGTCCACTTTCAGTCAGCCAATCACGCGGTCCCAAACGTGTGTCATATACTGTATAATGCTTCTGAATCCAAATCGGTTTTCAGATGAGTTCTTAGTGCCTAGGGAATTGTGGCATGTTTAATCGAATCGTAGTTGGTTTACAAACAGTTAGTTGTCAAATTGAACTCATACCTGAGTAGGCAAGCTTTCGTTAGTTAACATTTAGTATCTCTCAGTTCGGTATTTATACATGCCTACATTGCGAGGAATAACAATATTATAGTGTCACCCGAGCTTAATAGAAGTTATCTTAAGAAGCTATCTTACTTGAACATGTTCCTATAATATAATTGTATACCGCACTGGATAAATAAAAATATTTATTTTGTAATTTTATTATTTTCTACCCTTTTTATACGTATCTAAAAATAATACATTACTTATCAGAAATATTCTGAAATTGAACACAAACATTCTTTAAGTCGTTAGAGAATACAAATGTAACCTCCCTCATGGCATGAACTATCACTTGTTCTAACATGATTCAAAAATGTCCTATTTATGTGCTTTAAATTCTTGTGCAATAATAAATGTTCTTTATGGAAGTTAGCTTGAATGACTTTGAACATAAAATAATGACATATATTTCCAAATATCAATCGACTTCACCTTTTGCACTAATAACTCAAATAAGTATGTAATAAATCATTTAACTAATGAAAGCTAATTTGATTTAAGAAATGTAAAATACTTGATTTGTACGCTAACTAGCACACTTTATTCGAATTTTATTCTAAACGTAAAAATAACAATTTTCTTATAATGGTAAAATCCTTCAAAATCACAAGCACTGTATTAGTAATATATTTATAAATTATGTAATTCACAAATGAACATCTCTCATCTTGAAACCTGTAAACGTAAGACATGAGACGTAGTTTAAGTTGTTAATAAAACCACATAAAAATTTAAAAATTGTTAAAATTTGGAACATAAGGATAGTTGGATACCATCGTACTCAGAAATAATGTGGTACAAAAATAATTTTAGAAATGCTCCAGCCCAAGTACGTACTTTACTAGATTGATGGGGCGGCATATGCTCTGCACTCAGTACAGCAGTAGTGTTTATGCTTCCACATTACTGATGACATGTATTAATCTTTTACCATTAATGTTACTAGTATCAAGATGTAAAAGTTTTAAAATCATATAATATTGACTAGTGAAATAATCAAAGTAAAATATTGTGGTACGGGTATTTTGCTCATTCCGTTCTGAAATATTTAATACATTAATACAAGATGTTTTATTTACGTTCTGTAATGCACTTATATTTAGTGTCGGGTATGCAATTATTTATAGAACATTGAGTTTTGCCAATAAGTAAAAGTCCATTATTAGTGAAACACGTAATACCTTATAGTCTAAGAGCTAGTGGTCGGCTACCTGTATGTATTTGATGAGACCTGTGTTTTTGTACAGTGAGGCCCCTATACCCACTGTACATGAGATGGGGAGTCACTAAGCTCCAGGTGGCCGACTTGGCGGGCGCTCAGGTAAAACAGGTATCAATTTTTGGCCAATTTCATAAGTATTTGATGACATCTGCCGTTTTGTAATTTGAAAATATATTAATATTATTATTGGAAAATAACAATGGCAGACCATTATCGCGCGGATTTCATTGCGGCAGACGATTGTAAAAGTTCCCAAAAAAATAAAATTTTGAAATTAATTGACGAGATCTGCCATTGATATATTTTATTTATTAGGGTCTTAAAAACTTATATTGATCATGGCAGACGTCCATATAGCAGACATGCTTTAGTAGAAAAGAAAATGTTAGCTACTATCTGGTCAGATGTATGCATAGACCGCTTAAAGCTATCTTCTTTTTTTCCCCTATGGGTTACTATTGTACTCATTCTAGCGTATAATATTGTCTTGTATTGTTACTAGCATTCGAATAATTCAGGTTTTTTACCTTCACTTAATAGAGGTAAGAGTTAGTTTAAATAGCAATATACGAGTAATTAAAAGTTATAACCAAACAGAAGATATGAATTAGAGCTAGGGAAACTATTTTCCCAAGCAACTTAACCGTGAGTAACGTTATGAAATTTGCCGAGAGGAAATTCCGACATTGTTGTTTTTAGTGATTTCCCTGATACCTGACCGTCAAATTGTTGATTTACCTTAAGACCCAAATTTACTGGCAGTCATTTTGGCTTTAGTCCCGCAAGAGCAGTGTTAAACTCAAACAATTTTTACAAACTCTGTATCTTAAGTTGTATGATTTGTGAGAGTATGTCTTATTTTTAAGACGTGGTTAAAACCAATCAATCGCGTTTTAGTTTATTCTATATTATTATTTTTTACCTAAAATATAATCTCATATTTTCTACATCATTGTTTAATTATTAAATTTATAAAGTGCTTAAAATCTGAAAAGACAAATCTTCAAAAATTGAGAACTCCCATTGTTCTGACCAAAAGTTAGGACATACACTTATTATTGATTTTATGGAACAAAACTCTATATAGGCTGTTTGCACTACATATGACTTCTTATCTTGGCTTCTGTACTCTTGTACACAGAATTCACTACAGCAAACAGCGTTAATTGTGAACCAGGTGGGGACACCTGTTAATTGTAATCTTTCAATTTGGATAAAAAATTATTAGAAAAAAAAAAAATTAAAAGTTATTTACTGTTAGATTATTATATAAACGGTTGTCAGTCAAAACTAGCCTTGTGAATATAATTTTTAAAATCTTGATGAATATTTGCAGTCTTACAATATTTTCCTCGTCATTAGATAAAAATGTCATGGAATTTTTATGTAACGTTATACATTATAAGTTGTACATTTTAGTTGCATCCATATGTGTTACAACAACAAAACTTCAGTAGTGTATCTTCAGAGTTAAAATACGTAAATTCTAAACATCTGTTCGTGATCAGTTGGGTGTAATAAAGTATGTTATCCAAAAGTGGATTTATTTTGCACACAGCTGACTGACGTCGAACAGTACCGAGCTGACGCCAATACATAACAGACTCGCATATTTGATTCAGACAGCCGTTTGATATATTGGCCACAGTTCGGTAACTTTTTCCAATTCCCCGAAAGTACAATGTACCGCTGAACTGGAGGTGTTGCGATGAAGCACAATATTTTTTATTCTTTTAGCATGCACAACAATACACCATTGCTTATATGTTTTGATCTGGTACAGAAGATAATGACACACTTTCATGTGTTCAATTCCATTACGTTCAATTCATAGCATTCCTCTACAGATCTGTTATTACAACATAACCCTAGCTCATGGGATGCCTAACATAAAATTAAATACCTAAAATATGATATATGTTTATTATATCAGTTTTCGTATGCTCCAATTGTCAAAGAAATAGAAATAAATTTAATTTTTTATTTCAGTACTTATTTTTCTTCCAGCTATTAACACAGTCTTCAATATTTATACAATTAACTTTTTTTATTTCCATTGATTAACATATTAAAATACAAAAATGTCCATTATTGGTCACATAATGCACTATAATATTAGATTTTGCACATATTAAGAAGTACTCATATCCTGAAATAAATAAATAAAAAAACAGAGGCGGAGATAGTGCTACGAAGCCCTCTCTCGTAAGGAAATAAATACTTACCTAGTCATTATTCTTTGTAAATATTACGAAATATTATTATTAAACACTGAAAACAAATATTAGTAACAACCTTGCCACTCAATTAATTTATTTTCATTTATTCTCGTGTTGCAGTTTTTTTAATACAACCATTAATGACAATTAATGTTGTCATTAAAATATAACATGAATAGACTGTAAATAAACATTAGTTTATTAAATATTTTACACCTAAAGAATTATAAGCCTATTTGAAGTTCGGAAGAAAGCAAGAAATGTAATTTATGTGACTTCGTTTGTAAAGAATCAACATTTTAACTCCAACTTAGTAAAGGGCAACAAATATTTAAAACTATATAAAAACGAAAGCACACCCTCCAAATATAAATTAAATAATACGATACATTTCTCATTTTACTGCACTTACAGTTGGTAATTGTAAGTAACCAACTCCACCAACCTTAATTCTGTTGATCTGGAAATCAATGAAGCAATTATGATTTTCTTTTGGTAGTGGCAATTTCCAGATGCCTCTTCTGTTTCCTTACGTGAGACTGGCAAAAAATATATAAAAATTTTGTTCTTGTTGTCTCGGTCTTGGCGCGCGAGTTTTTTCTCGGCAGCAAGATGGTCAGCTACAAAGTTCCAAAGAAAAAAATATAATACTTGTGCCAATTTATATTAATCCACCAATAATGCAGTTCCAAGAACATCGGATGTCACCTATATTAACCAGTAACAAGTAACGGGGTTGTGAAAATATGTGTCATATACAATACAACTAAATAACGGTACACGGTGAGCGTACCTGCTCCCCCGGGGTAGTTTGTGTTAGCATTCAGTTCGGGGGTGCACCCCGGCTTTATTTGCTTAATTATCCTCTAGAACGAAGAGGGTGAAAGGGTGGATCACTAGGCCACCAGTCTGTGAGGGTGAGGCCCGGCTCGCAATTATTCTCCACACTTTTAAGACTGCTAGAGGGCGATGGTCGCCTCTCGTGGCAGCTCCACCCTCGGCTCATCAGTAACAAGATCGCCTAAAGTGTCAGTCATAAAAATTTCAGCAAGCCTAGTAGGAAGATTTTACAAGATCTTCTGGTGCTAGCATACCGTGTAACACTTTGAGGAGTCTTCCCATCGCTAGTCTCCCTCCGGCTTCTCCCACCATCTCTTAGTAGACTATAGCCAATAGTAAAATAATAATTACGAAGACAAAAAGTACATTTTTATAGCAAACGTCAAGTGTCCGATAATTAGAAAACATGCCACATTGAACTCTCATTTATACATACGTTTTGACACTCACTCTATTCCAGTCATCGCCTTTTTTACCACCTCAATTCGGGAGAAAGTCTGCTGATTGTGCAGTTTTCCGTTCATGCACTATAAACTCATTCTCGTTATGAAATGTGTTCAACGCTAAACAGCGTTTCAAACGACATTAAAATGGCTCAAGCGTAGAAGAACTATAAATTTAATTTGGCAAGCTAATTATAAGATGAAAACCCTGTATGTGGGGGTAAACGCTCATCTGGTTTTTTAGTGTCTCTCAGTTCGGTAGTTTTCTCTGCCTCTTGTTTTCCACAAGCGATCAATCATCCCGTCCGATGGTCAAGGTACATTCAAAAATACTGTACATAATTACATCGTTTCTCTATTAATTGTAATTTTGCAACGAGGTTCTTAAAATTGCAATGCTCCCAAAAACTGGTCACTATCACATGCGCCCCACAGCTTTAGTCTGTAGGAGGGATTTTTATAGATCAAGCCATAATCATAACCAGAATAAAGGCAGTATTTAGCTAGAGACTTCAAGACAATAATATCTGCATTCTTAGTATATTCACTTCGTCGTTAGATCGGAAACTTAATGAATTTTGTGCAGTTCTCTTGTTCCTATTAATAAAATGTCATAATATTCTATTAAAATTTTTCAAAACTTTTTTTAAGTTGAATACTTGATTGTAATGAATAAACAAATAACTAAAGTAATATATATTCAGAGTTAAAAATCGTACATTTTAAACTTGGCGCTGCTCGTGATCCATTGGTTGTAATAAGTTTTTGTATCCAAAAGATTATTTATCTTGCACACAGCTGACTGACGTCAAACAGTAACGAGCTGACGCCAATACATACCAAACAGGGATATGTATTTTATATTGACAGCCGCGTGATGTATTGTCCACAGTTGGTAAGTTTTCCCGCTTCCCCGTCACAGGTAAACGACTGTCATGATAAATCATATTTTGTATTAGTTATGTACAATAAAAGACTGTACACCATTTAAAAATTGCAGTTTAAAGATAGTTATTCAAAAATCATAATAATAGAAAAATAAGATTCTACAATATTAAACTATTGCACTTAATATATGATTCTTATAATGTGTTATTATATCATTATTTAAATGCAATATTATTATTGACAGTAATTAATCGTATAATAATGCTAAAATCCAATAAGCAGCTAGAGTAAAGACACACAAACGACTTTCAGTGTCTCCGCATGGTATTCTGATATTCTCTGATAGAAGCAGGATGGCTGATCATACTTCCATACACATCACCTTACAATTAATATATGGTTGTTTCCCAACTTTCTCTGCAAACGGCTCTTCAATTACATTGGGTGCCGTGGCTTCACTGGATCACTATAAACGAAGCGGCTGACCTCTTGACAAAACAAGGAGCTTATGCCACATTTTTTTTGGCCTGATTATGCTGTTCCCAGGCGGTAGGTACCGTAAATAACTGATCCATAATCTATACAGTCGTAAGTGTCAGTATCGATCTGGTCGTAACATTTTCAAAAAGATTCTTGTGCGTGCCAGTAGTACTCTCTACCCATATTTGTTTTCGATGGGCTGAAGTAACTTGAGGATTTTAATCGCCTTCATTACTGGGACATGGCCAATTGAAGAGTCGTTTGATAAATATTGGGTTTTAAACTGTTGAATCCTTAAGTCATCTTTGCATCTATAAAGATTGATTGGTTGGCTTAGTCACATGACCATACACCAGTTTTACCAGGCACAGCTTTTTACCGGCTGACCGCGTCTTTGGACGCGTTGAAAAAAACCTTCGTAAGAATCCCATAATTTTGTCACAGGGAAAGTATGTTACCCTATATAAAACTGTTGGAGATGTTAACAGCTTGGTGAAGATTGTCATATTTTTTAAACCAAATCGACATAAGCAAAATTATTTTAAAAAATTTGGTGAACATTAGCAACATTAAAAGAATACTTTTCAAAAGGGATGGAATTGTTGAACAGCAAATGGTAAATAAGACTAGGACAGTCACACGGACATTTAAACCGTAAATGTTAAGGGACTACAACACTATCGTTTCCAAGAGAATGTGAATTATTTGTCATTTTACAAGAAAGGTGTTAAAGATGAAACCATTAGGAACAACGTGAAATTTCAAAAACTTCCTCTCAACCACTGTGTAAGTGATGAGAAAAAGAAAGACGTAAACAAACTCTTAGGTGTCATGTTGGGACCTGAGGGGAAAACTTTACCAGGAGATCAATTTGATTTTTACAAAAATATTTTGAGCTCTGCAAGTGTTGTAGATACCGAAGAAGGTAATGAAGATGGACTTTGTGAATGTTTGGAAGAAGATGTTGCTGTCAGGATTTAAGATTTTTTATGCAATGTTAAGTAACTTTTTAATGAGTGAATTCCTACAGGGTACATAAATAATTTTACTTTGCTATGTTTTCTACTACTGGGAAAACAATGTATAAATAAAAATAATATTATTATATTTGTGCATTTACTTTACTATTCTACCCCTATGTGAAATGTTCAAAAAGTGTTTTGTCCGGTTTCCAAATGTTCAAAATGTGTTTTGTCCATATTGCTCGTTCAAAAGGCGTTTTGTCCTACATTTGAAGTCAAATTTTAACTAAACTACAACATTTTTAGGACTTTTACTGCTTGATAATAATTTAAAATTGTATCATTGTGTGAATAAACATATAACACTTTATATAATTGACACAATAACTTACTTACAGGTTTTTTGCAATTATTTTGCCAACATTCATAGGAGTGTGACAAAACACGTTTTGAAAGTTTGCTCCTCTTATTATTTGGTTGTGTAATGCTGGAGCAGGAAACTACTGGAAGCTCACTCACTGGAGGATTTGAAACCAACTGGACTAGGATCCACATTTGAATAACATCATGTGGCAAAACATCAGTTATTGTATGGCAATCAGTTGGCAAAACTAATCCAAGGTGACGGCATCAGTGGCTTACGTTGAGTATTATCCGACAGGAGTTCGAAAAGTTTTATGATCTCAACTGTTCTTGAATTTTTAAGACTAGAGAATACTTCATTGATCTTAAGGGGGTTCGGTAGGTTAAAAATTAAAAAATTATACATTTTTTTTATTTCAATTTATTTTTCTGTGTTGTTTTCTGAACATTTTGACATAAAAATTATTTAATTCTGACAATGGGAAGTATTTAAAAAAAATATACAACATATTGTCTGCACAGCTGCAATTTTTACCAGAATTGTATCTATGGTAACGACAATACTATTATTTATTTGTTATAATAACTAGCATCCAGAAACAGTTGTTTTTTCTTTCAATGGTTGGCTAACCTGAAGTATTGTGCCAATAAACAGCAGACAAGAGAAGTAAGAAAAACATTGTTTTGTTTACATTCATGAGTTTATTCTTTATTGTGAAAACTCAAAAGTAAATACACATTACAATTATTTTTCTAAAGTGTTGTGTCTAGTGTTTTAGAAGAATATATTATTCAAAATGCCTAGGAGTACTAGTGTTTTTAAGAAAAGGAAACGAGTATTTTGTAAGAAGACAGTTGAAACTGAAATTAGGCATAGTCCTAATGCTGATGTTTTGGAAGATATGACTAGTCTAGATGAACCAGTTAGTGCTTCAAAAGCAAGACTAGGAAATATTTCCAATAACTACCAATCTATTGTTGATGGTGAGCCTAGTCTAGCCTATGAAATAGTTGATTTGAATAGTTTGTTGAAAATAATTTCTAATATAGCAGTTTGTAAACATTGCCATGAAGCAATTGATTTCAAAGTCGGTAGGCGTGTTGGACTTTTCTTTTCAGGTGATTTTACATGTTCAGGTTGTAGTACAAAGACATTAGCTTCATATGAAAATTGCTGTACTTTACCTGATAATCCATCACACAATAAAATGTATGACCTAAATGTTAGGTTAGTGTACGGTATGCGTACTATTGGAAGGGGCCAGGTCGCTTGTGAAACTCTTTGCGGCGTGCTAAACTTGCCTAAAACCTCCTACAAAGTTTAGTGAATACATTAGAGTTCTAGGGTCTACAGCTGAGGATATATGTTTTTCATTTATGAAAGAGGCTGTAGAAGAAGCAGTGAAAATAAATGATGGAAATAGGGATTTGTGTGTTGCCATCGACGGCACTTGGCAAAAGCGTGGACATACATCTCAAAATGGCGTTGTAACTGCTACAAGTGTTGATACTGGTAAAGTTGTAGATGCCGTCATACTGTCTAAGTACTGTCGTTGTAGAGGCAAGTTTACTGGCCATCATGATGATAATTGCAGTGCTAATTACCAAGGAGTAAGTGGGGGTATGGAAGTGGTAGGAGCCTGTAAAATATTTCAACGGTCCGTTCCAACTCTATATTGAATATCTTGGGAGACGGCGACTCTAAAGGGTTTGCTAGTGTATTAGAAAGCATGCCTTATGGTAATGACTGTCCAGTTACAAAATTAGAGTGCATTGGACATGTCCAAAAGCGTATGGGCACACGCCTAAGGACATTAAAACTAAAAGAAGGTAAGGCAAAACAAATTGATGGAAAAACCTTAGGCGGTCGCAACCGACTAACAGATGCTGCTATATTATCAATTCAGAAATACTACGGATTAGCCATACGCAGAAATATAGGTAATTTGAATGACATGAAGCAAGCTATATGGGCAGAATACTACCATTTACTATCAAGTAACTCTAATCCTCAACATGGACTTTACCCGAAAGGGAGTGATAGTTGGTGTAAATATCAAAAATCATTGGTCCAAAATGAAAAATATGATCATGAAAAACATTTTTCACCTACCACTTGCCATAATGGAGAGGCTAAAACCTATTTTCAAAGATCTTAGTGCTCCTGACCTTCTAAAAAAGTGCTTACATGGTAAATCACAGAATCCCAATGAGTCTGTGAACCAAATAATTTGGACTCGCCTACCGAAAACCGTGTTTGTAAGCATTCACACACTTCACTTAGGTGTATATGATGCCATCAATACTTTTAATAAAGGAAACATAGCAAGTTGTATGGTATTTAAGAAACTGGGATTGATTTTTGGGCAGAATTTTTGTGATGCTATGAAAAATAAAGATATATCCCGGCTAAAAAAGGCTCAGCGCATGATCTCGGAAATTGCAAAAAGAAGCAGACAATCCCGTGAAAGTGCTAAAAGGAAGTTGGAAGATGAATGGGAAGATTTGGAGGATCCTGATGATCCCAGTTATGGAGCAGGATGCCATTAACTTCAGTTACATATTACCAAGTAAGACCAAAATGTATATTTTAACTTTAACGTTGATTTCCCGGAATTTAATTTTTTTCTTACTTATGTACCTTTATCTCAGGAAGTATTAGATGGATCATTATGAAATAAAAACCACTTGTACAAGCCACCAATATACACATTTTAAGCAAGTAACATTGTAAAAAAAAATCTTTAATAATTACGCAAAAAAATAAATAACATAACATTTTTTCAAAAAAACATGTATTTTTAAAAAAATTCTTTTTTAATGAAATTTTCTTAAAAACCAAAATGTTTTGCGCTCTATTTCATGATAAGGACCTAAAAAATAACACATAAAAATTTTACTGTAATCGAACCAGTTGTTCCTGAGAAGAAGGTACCTAAAATATAGGAATATAGCATTGTAATGATAGGGGCTACCGAACCCCCTTAATAAATGATTCCTTTTAAACCCTATTAGAATTCGTTTCAAATATTGGTTTTGACCTCTCATTTTGGTACCCACTTCTTCCACTTTAATTTTTATAAATATTTTATATGAATTAAAAGCGTAATATTCCCCTTCGCCACCGACGAGATATTAGTATGCTCCTATTTCCACATTTTAACATAAAATTAAACCTTAAAAACTTCTAGCAACCACTAAAATGTATGATTGAACAATTAATGGGCGATAAAGTGTTGACTGATGTGTTCCGTTAAAAGCAAATTTACGCGTTAATATTTTTTGCTCTCGTACATTGAACTTAAGAAAATTGACCTCCTCCTTTTTTCGCTACACAGTGCGTACTTTTTTATTCATGTATTTTTTTATATTGTTTCAAAATTGATTTATCAGATGATAATCATTTAAATATTCACGTGTTCTTAGATCTAAGGTATTAATACTTACCTAATTCTTATTACGTGTAATTACAGAATATTATTATTTAACACAGAAAAAATCTATATTAGTAACACTCTTGCCACTCAAATAATTTATTTTATTTATTCTTGTGTTTTAGTTTCTTGATACACCAATTAATAAAAATAAATTCTTTCGTTAAATTATAACATGCATAGAACACATAGTGTAATAAACACCACTAATTTTAGTATAAAGTTTACATCTGAAGGTGCACAAACCGATTGAAAGTTGTGGAGAACATAAAACATTGAAATTGTGTTACTTTGCTAATAAAAATATCAAAATTTCAACATCAACTAGGTCTATCATTAAGGAGCATAAATCATATTTAAAACCACAGAAAAAACTAAAGTTATATTAGAGAAGTTAATAGCGTGTACGAACGCATATTATCCATATATAAACAACGTATTCAATAATCGTGTGATGATAAAAGTTCACCTTAGTTAATATCATTTAAGGACGTAATGATCAAAGTATTTAAGCTTGTTATAGAACTAAAAAGCGTCATAAGTATAGTTTATGATAAGTCAACTAGAAATAGCTCAAACGTCCCGGAGAAGCTTTAAGATATTTTCACATTCCTAACGTACTGAAAATGAGAAACGTCTTTTGCGCTGCAGAGTGTATTGTACTGAAATGAGCTTCTGAGGAAAATATCCTTAAAGATTCAAACGGAAACCTCTCTATATTCTTCTCCGGCTCATCCTTACGTCTTTTAAATAGATATATATCTGAAATGAATAAAGGAATTTATAAGTTGCATCGTACGGATAACATGCACCGACACCATACTCCATATTTTATATACAAAAATGAAGTTCCGTGTAATATTCAAAGAATAAAGGTTATTTTTTTACTGAAATGCAATTTTTCAGCAGCTAGAGTTCGTTATCACTCAGCCAACCAAATACTTTTTTTCTTTGTATCTTCTATTTTAAACTTTTCCAGTCGAATATCAGTATTATAAAAATCAATAACAGCACATGTTAAACATCATGATCGAAAGTAGGATATAGTATGAATATAATTGCTGGTATTAAAACAATTTAATTTACCATTATCATTGATAAATATATTTCTGACAGCATGGACTTAATTTTTAAAACTATTCCCAATTTTTTACTTAATGCATTAACATTTTACCTATATATTCATATAAAATATGGTATTTTTATCAATTAATCACCAAAGGGAATATTAAAACAAAGGCAGTAAGGTATGAACAAAGTAGACGGTGGAAAACTCGATTAATTAAGTCGAGCAATCGAATTATCTATACATAACGATGATAAGATTTGTATGGTTGATTTAAAGTGAATAGTGAGTTTAGATCTAGATCACTTTCTTTTTAGTACAACTTTTACATGTTTAACTTCTTCATCACTGACTTTTTCGATGTCTTCAGACAAATATGAATCCATATTCTAGGAGTTAATTTTGTGACAGCTTCAGACGCTGTATTAAGACAGAGGTGAACAACAGCTAAAAACTATATTCACAAGTCATTAAGCTTACATAACCTAATGGATCCGTAAAGGTCACGAATTTACGCATTAACAGACGGAGTCATATTTACTTATAGAGCTTAAAGTCTATCGTTATTAGGCTAATAGCATATTATTACCAAGAAACATAAAAAAAATATTTATTGTACTTCTGAGACAAGTAAAATTCTTTAGTATTGTTCGCTTCAGAACACGTAGAACATTACGTGTATACTAGCAGTTACTCGCTGCATCGCGTGCAGTTTCCAGTTGAAAACAGAAGAATAATATACTCACGTATGATTTTTCTATAACATTTCAAACGCTACTGAGATAATTGATAGTCACTTAAAGATATTCAATTCTCCTGATTCATTTTAGATTTAAGTTTTTTTTAACATTGTTTTTGGACCCTGAAGTTGTAGAGTGAAACAGTTTTGACTTGAATTTCCCTCCAACATTGCATGATAATTTATTAATTAGCTCCGACTGTTTGAGTAACAATTGAACTATCTAGGCCAGTGTGGAGGAATAATTAAACCGAAGATAATAGAAATTAATGATATAATGCATTTTAATGGTGATATACTGCATAATGACAAAAGACATTCTGGGCAGTTTAGGAATGGAACTAAGCTTATCTTATATTATATATATATATATATATATTATGTTGGTGTCCATATTACTTTTATGCTTACTCTATGCTTTCAAGTCTATAAAATAGCAATACTTTGCAAATGGTACTTACATTATTTAAACATATGATTGTGTTGTAATATTATAATGTTTACATAGAACAGTTGATTACTTTATAACAGGTTATTTTAATAAATAAATGTATTTGCTGCAATGCATTTCTTATAGAAATTTTTACAACTTGATCACCGGTCCTGATGTCGTAGAGAAACTTCGTTCTTTAGTTAATACATACATATAATTCAGGGCTCTTCCTTTACATAGACAAGTCTCGATAATCTAATTTTGTTACAAAGAATTCAGTTCCATCTCCTTAATTGAATTCACTTTTTTATTTCTAACATTATTGTAGAGTTTGCCTTATACTCGGATAAAAAAAAATATACCCACGAAAACCAACTTCGGTCATAAAACTACTTCTTTGACTCTTTTAATTTACTTTTGGTCAAATATTTTTCAAGTGACAGTTATAATTTGCATATCTTTTCAGAAATATATAACTTAGCACTACTTTTATAAAGCGAACAAAACAATACAGGTTACAATACGTCTGCTCACACTAAACTGTTATTTGTTATGTCAGTAAATCTAAGCAGACATATTGTGAGATTTTATTGATTAATTATTTTTGTAGAATTTGTTGTTACTTATAATATTTCAGTATAGAAATTGGTGAAAACATATCTAATTCTATATTACGTAATATATCTGACAGTACCAAAGTATTTGCGAAGTTTTCCCTACTTATTAGAGTTTGAACAGATTCACCCTATGAATAGTCGGCAATTGCCATGTTAAGTAATGATATACAGATGTAGGCATATTCAGCAAATATGATGCATATTTTTGGGTAAGTTCGTTTGGAACTTGTTATTCTGTAATCAAATTATTTACATACACAACGTAATAAATTGTATTGTTTCATATAACAATTTAATATACAATCAGAATATGCCAAACAACAAACCAATTTTCTAGCATGTAGACATCTTATTATATAAAAGAATGATTGAAAGCCTGATTTAGTTAAATGACTGTGTTTTTACCCATGAGATCAATTTAAAACTCTATAAAAGGAATAGATCCGTTATTTTAAATACATCAATATTAATCAACAAGACTTTGTTCGTAATGTTTATGGTACCTATTTGAATGTTAAAGCGATGAATAGGTAAAAATTATAAACTGAATGAGTGTTTATCCAATATATATAAAAATGAGGGATCACAAATAACGATTCCTAATACGGTTAAAAATGAGTACAAATAATTTTTTGGATTTATTAAGATTAAATTAAACGCCATTACAGTCAGCTCTGAAACTAATTATTCAAGAATTATTTAGGATATTATATCAGTCAGTATTCGCCAAGAATACGTTCTGTAGATGCCATGATATTTTATTTTGGTGATCGTGTACGTACACACCATATCGGGTTTAATGTAGATTTTTCATTCATAGTTTATGAACAATTGAATGGAACCCGAATTTAATAGACAGAGAAATCCAGGCCGTAAACTTTTCATCGAATGGTTGCTTGGTTAAAAGTTCACCGGGCAGAGTCGATTGGATCAACGTGAAACCATGTCAACTGCCTGCCTCGTAACTGTGTTTGGTTGGTACAATGACAACATTTTTGTGTTCTTGTGAGCTTTACCCGTACTGCTACATTCACACTACATTCTATAGAATTGCAGCCATTCTTACTACAACAAGCGGAAGAAATAAAGTTTAATTAATTACAATAAGTCAGTTAAATATTTTAAATTTTAAAACTGTCTTTCCACTTTATTTTTTCTTTCGTTTTACGCTACGAAGAAAACTTTAACATTAATTTATTTACTAACGGCAAGCAGCCAATTCATACATAAATATACCAACAACATAAGGCTCAAGACTCAGAAAATGCTTACTTGATCTACTATTAAATTAACATAGAGTTAAAAAAAAAGAAAAATTTAACAAGTTTAGCAATATTGATCAGAAAACAAAACCAGTGCGTGGCAAAATAGACTAACTGATGGATAACAGAGTGAAATATGCATAAAGATATATAACAAAAACCTTTCAACAAGATATTAACAATAATTATAAATTTAATAATACTTTGGTAAATAGACTATAAAGGTTATAACATCAAAAAATCTATATAAAGCTATTATAATGATAATAAATCAACAAAATCATTAACAACATAATAATAACAGTAGAGAAAAAAATAAACTATATATAAAAAACATTATATATATAATTTTTATATATATATATATACAACTATAACAAACTTTCAACAAAATAATAACAACAATAATTAAAAGGATTAAACCAATAATACACAGAACTAGACACTACCCACAAGAACTACAAGTATTAAGTATCACTGATGCTTAGAATTCTGAAGGCCCGACTTCGGATTTGAGGGATTCCATCGAAGAAGGGATCACACTCCCCGGCCACTAGATTCCCCAGGCGGACAAGTCTTGCTAGGGGACTGTTGAAGTCAGAGTTCGTGAGGTGATATCTACGACTCAGGAGATCACGAGATCTGGTATTCGTTTGGAATCCTAAAGTCGATCTCAGCTAGAAGGTCAGGGCACTGTATTAGTCCGTTGATTATCTTCAGAAGAAGGACAACATAAGCGACATCACGACGAAGAGCAAGGGAAGGAAGATTCAGCTTCCATGTAGTTGAAGCCAAGCCGGACACCAACCAAGCGAACGAAGCGGCGCTGAATATCCTCTAGTCTCATCTTAGCACAGGTTGTGTAAGGGGACCACACAGGACCGGCATATTCCACAAGCTGCCTCACAAAAGAAGAGTATAGGGAACAAAGCGCAGCAGGACTACTGATGTCTCCGGAGAACCTTGTAATAAAACCCAACATTTTGTTGGCTCGATTGCAGATGTGGTTCAAGTGTATACAAAACCCCATGTCATTTTGAAAATAAACACCCAAGTCTTTTACATGTTGGGTTCTTGCAATTTGGGAACCAGAGATGAAATAAGAAGTAACCAACGGAGACTTGTTCCTATGGTATGTGATAACTGAAACACTTGCTGGGGTTCACAGACATATTGTTTCTAACACACCAAACCTCCACCGCTGACAAGCTGTCTTGAATTCTTTGGGAGTCTTCTACTGAAGTAACTTCAGCAAAGATTTTTAAGTCATCGGCGAATTGCAAGGCTTCTACACTGACAGTGTCCAGAAGGTCGTTTATGAAGACATTAAAGAGGCATGGGCCCAATAAGGAACCCTGCGGAACTCCCGATGACGGTGAGAAATCAGCCGATGTAGATGCGCCAATCCTGACAGTGATAGACCGATTACTGAGGTAACTTGAAACCACGACAATAATGGGTCCTTTATTCCATAACCCTCCAGCTTTGACATGAGAACACAATGGTCAACCTTATCGAAGGCCTTTGCCATATCAACATAAATAGTATCAACTTGTTTGTTGTTACGAAAGGGTTTGTTGTTATTTTAAAACATGACAAAATTACATGATTGTAGCAGTTTGTTTACAAGTAAAATTTTCTTATTACTGATACAAATATTGACGTGGTAGGAGTACTCCACCCCATGTATCATATGTTTGACACATATTTCATGCAATAATTCGAGGCTATGTATACTTTTATTAGGCTAAGTGTTTACAATGTCACGTGAAACAATTATATATGAATAAACTGTGTTTGTTTAAACATTATCTTGATATTTTCTCGTCATTATTATGGTTACCTATAAATTTTATCTATAACTATTTGCTAACCCTTAGCCAAATTCCATGTAGATACATGAACTATCATCTAAATCAATGTTAATCATATAGAAATGAACCTTTAGGAACATTTTAAATCAGTAGGTTATGACATTTTCAGGATACCCGGAAAGACAGTTAGAAAGTAAACTTGTACAGCCCCTCAAATGATAGGCTTACTAAAGCTTAGCCAAAAAAGAAATTTACTTTATTTACATTTTCATGGGCCTAGTTCATCTATGATTGAACAAGGAAAAACTTGTTATATTCATCTCAGGTCTCACCACCGTAGTTGAAGAAAATACGAAAGATATTATTTAATACTTATGTTCATAATTTTGTGTCAAGCTTAGATATGTGGGATTATCAGACTCCTCATAAAGTCTCGAGAATCTTATGTGGGAGGAATAATTATTTTAAAAGTAAAAATATTAAACAGAAAAAATGCATATAATCTGTGTGTACAATACATTTTTTATCTATTAAAAAACGAAAGTATAAGAAGTTAAATTACACGATTTAGTAATTTAACGATTTCAGATATGATCAATACATGGTTTTTAATAAATTTCAGTAATGATTCCAATGGGCTGACTTACTGTAACGTGTCTATAGTAGGGTTATCTTCTATAAAAGAATTACAACTATTTTTGTTTTGGTATAAGAGCGATCAATTGTGTTCTGAACTAATAACCCTTTATTTTAAGAATGCACAAGTTCCAATGGAATTCAATAATTAAACTCAGTATAAAATAATAGTAGTTTTCATAAAATTTTAAATCAATAATACAGCAACGCCAAGCTATCTTTTTTTACTCTGAATTTATTCTCAATTATTTTATATTTTTAACCCATCAAATGTTTACAAGTTCAGTCTTAAAACTAACAATCAATCAATCATTCAATAATTGTGTCCTTCAAGTTCTCAGTGCTAATGTTTTCAACACAAACTCAAAATAAAAATCTTCATTAAACTTCAAAATAAAATAATCTTCTTCAAATGTAAAATGAAACAAATAATAAAATAAGACTTCTTCTCAAAATAAAAATCAAACAAATTAAGGTAATATTAATAATATATGAACAAAGACAATGTCCAACCAGTTAAGCTAAAGTTGTATCAATTACAAAGTACTAATTTTCTGTAAATTTCCAATTTACAAATTATTGAATTATCCAGAATTATCCGCTTGGCTTTGAATGATTTAAACTTGTTAAAATATATATAAAATCCAGAACATAAAACAAATTTTCTTTTTCAGTAGGCTATTACTGATTTAACCAAATTGAACAGGAAAATGTCATCAAGTAATTTTCTATTTAAATGTTAAATTCTAACCTTCACAGTACCTCACACATCTGCTGAAGACCACAAAGTAACCAAAATGACTATTATAGATTAATTAATTTAAACTTGAGACTTTAAATTTTGAAAAGAAATTTTAATCTTAAACTCAATCTTCCTGCCGAAAAATCAATACGGCAAGAGTAGGCTATCACTTTACACGAACTTCTCTCTCTGAGGACACAGCTAAGAATCCCCTGAAAACGTGGTTGAATCCACCGGAAGGATCTAGAAGTTCCTCCCACCATCTAATCAACCTAACATTGGCCAATCAAATTTGAGCAAACACAATGTCTGAATTGGATGGTACCTATCCAACCCACACCTGTAACCTATGCTCAATACTTAGATACAATAGGAAGCTTCTAGGCATTCCTCGAACCCGACTCAACAAGAAATTCAGCACTGCTCAAAGGATAACAATTCTTACAATTCAATTATTATATAAGTTTACAATTCTCTTAATTAAAAAAATAAAGATTCCTATAAATAATTAAATAATATAGGAAGCATCCTATACTTACCCTAATGTACCGTCTTGTATATATGTATTCGTACATGCAACATAGTTCAGATCAATTAAAATTAATAATAGTGAATTACTATTTAATGAATAAAATTTAAACGAAAAAATGTGTTGCTGAGCGCTAACGTTGATAAAGTATGGACCAATTCGGTTAGTGTTTGTCTAAAATAACCATTGACATCCAATGAAGGTTTGTTGAATGATAAAGCTTAGGAAAAGATATTTTGGAAAGTGGTGGTATTTATATGTTTCTATTAGTTTAAATGCAATTAAACAGTTGTTTGACGCTTTCAGCTAAAGTTCGACGAACTAGATGTAACATACTAAGCAAAATTATACTAAAACTAGTAGTTACCCGCAGCTACGCACGCAATTTCCTTGTTGAAAACAGGACACTTTATATTTAAGTATGCTTTTTTCTGTGACATTTCAAACGCTGCTAGATCATTGATAGTCACTCAAACCTGTTCCATTATCCTGATCCATTTTTGATTTAAGATTTCTTAAACAGTTTTTTAGGACGCTGAAGTCGTAGAGTGAAACAGGTTTTATTACAATTTCCCTCCAACATTCCATAGTAATTTATTCCATTGCTCCAACAATTTCAGTAACAAATGAACTATTTTAGGCCATTGTAGTGGAATCCTTAAACCGAAGGCGATAGCAGTTAATGGTATAATGCACAGTAATAGTGATATAGTGCATAATTATATACAGCTTCTGTGCAGTTTAGGGATGGAACTAAGCATATCTTGGATATATATTATGTTGGTATCCATGTTACTTTTATGCTTACTCTATTCTTTCAAGACTATAAATAGCAATACCTAAATTGATTAAACATATACTTCAAAAAGGTACTTAAATTGATTAATAGTATAATGTGTTGCAATAGTATAATGTTTACATAGAACAGTTGATTACTTTACGACAGGTTTCTTTAATAAGTAAAATGTATTTGCTGCAATGCATTTCTTATGGAAATTTACACAAATTCATCACTAGCCATGATGTAGTAGACAAAAGTATTCATTCGTTGATGCAAAATTCATAACACTAACATTACATAGATAAGTCTCAATAAACTAATTTGGCTATAAAGAATCAAGTTCCGTCTCCTTAATTAATTTCACTTTATTATTTCCAATACGATTGTAGAGTTTTCCTTGTGCTCCAATAAAGATGATACATATATACCAGCGGAAACCAACTCAATCATAAGGCGTCTTCTTTCGGCTCTTTTAATTTATTTTCGATACAACTTTTTTCAAGTGACATTATTATAGTTTGCCTCTCTGTTCCTATAATATATATAACTTGGCACTACTACTGCAGCAAAAAAGAGTTAGGTTCGTCTGATTAAATTCACTTCCAGTCTATTTTATTGACTTCGTCTATAAAATATATACATAAATATGTTGCTTTTCAAAATCGAATTGGATCAAAAAGCTCTAAGGATCAAAGTCTCCTACCAGCACTTGTGACCTACTTCCGGTCTAAGACATTTCAAGGGTTTCAAAATGACGAATGTATATCGTACAACTAAAACGTCTCTGCGGTCAATATAAGTCTGTTCCGGTCGTTTAAAATCACTCCTGGTGTAATTTATTTACGGTTTCGCAATTGAATTATGCTGATATAAAAACTAAGAATATAATTGCATTATGTTGGTTTTGGAATCCGACTTAGATTAATATATGGTGCTGAACTGATTTTTATGTTGTCACTGAGGGGAAGAAGGGGAAGAGTATGTTAACACTTGCTTTTATTTAACTAAAATGAAAATGCCATACACAATGTTAAGTGAGCTAACCAGATTTGATTAACTTATGTGCAAACATTTTACAAGAAGATATTTTTTATAACATCGTTGAAATAATGTTTCCATTGAATTAGATTGTTAAGTAATCATTGGTGCAATTATAACTTAAGGTTAGATAATAATAGTCTTAAAATTAAAATTAAAATTAAATTAAAATTAGATAATGAACTTTGCAATCCGCATTACACTACTGATGAAACACTTTAAAATAATATAATATTTTCTCAGATTTAAATGTTAGCAGATGTTTCTGTCTGTTTGATGAACATCAGCTGAAAGTGTTAACAGCTGTTAAGTATTATTTGTAACACATTGTATTACGTGTCGTAGCGCAGTCTGCCGGATCCATTGTAAAACATTCTAAAATCATCAAAGATTTATAAATAAAAAGTTAATTAAATAAGCAATTTTAATTTGACCCAATATTATATCTAACTCAACCACCTGAAGAGAATGGACACCAAATTTTATTAATATCGGTCCAGCGCACAAGTATATATATATATATTATATATATATATATATATATATATATATATATATATATATATATATATATATAATAATATAAATCATTCCATTATTTTCCAGAATACAGTCCGAACAGTAATAAGAATTTTTAACCCAATATCTTAAAAATGATTATTTTGGAAATTTGCATGAGCTTAATGAGGATTTATCCCTTATACCGGAAGTAGATAGAAAGGACGTAGGATTTCTTCCAATACCGTAGTATGCCGTAATAGCCCTACGCTTTGTGTATATCTTTTTAATCCACTTAACAAGGCAAACTCAACTATGGTACTGGAAATACCTAAGACCAAAAGTAGTTCAGCTTTGACCGATTTAGATTTCTGAAAGCTACGACCGCATACAGATTGGGGAAATAAGGAAAAGTCGTGTGATTTCTTATGATTGATGGTACAGGTAGACACCTACCAAAGTAAGCTCTTCATACCTGCGTAAGTATATCTTTTTCTTTGAGACAACAAGAAAAAATCTAATTTGGTACTTGAAATATTTTACACTGAAACTATATAACAAGGGATGGAAGTAGACCCTTTTTGACTGAAGTAGGTTTCGAGACCTATATATTTGTATTTTTGACCTAGGATACAAAGTAAATTTAGCTTGTATAAAGCATATGACGTTTGGAATATAAATATTTCGAACCAGTAATGCTCATACACGTGCAAATTTATATAGAGGTTAGGTAAAAATATAATACTTTTAACCAAGAGTGCTATGCAAAAAAGTATCTGATGTTTACCTACTTAGTTTTGATCAATTTCAGAGTATTCCAACCATATTACATAATAAATGATTTGCTAAATAGGATAAGGAGTGGCTTTTTAAAATTGCGTATGCACAGCAAGTAACTGCTGGGTATATTATAAGTACACAAAATACTGGTTTCTCTGACAACAAACCAAGGGTTCAAATGTTTTCAGGTATGAATTCCCGAAGACGATTGAGTTTGAAAGCTTAAAGTTCAAATAATATTGCAGAAATTTGGGATAATTTACAAGTAAGGGAAATAAAATATTTATATTCTTTCTTGTAAAAAAAACCAACTCACTCCAAGCAGGCATCTTTTATTTATATAATTTGCATGTTTATAAGCTTCTTCAACATTTGTTTTGGTCCTGATAAAAATAAACACGTAAATTATCCATTTAATGACTACAACTAATACAAATTATTAAGATATTATATACCTTCTTTTGCTTTAGGTGGCATGTATAGGGACAGTGATTAAAAATGTATTAAAAGTGCATTATTTAAACCGAACACCGATTTAACCTCTCATGTGTAATATCTTTGAGTTCTATGTTGAATTATAAACATATGTTATAGATTGTTGACAAGACAAGAAAATATGTTCGATTATTGTAATAATCTCGTGAGTTGTGTTAGTAATAAACATGTCCAAAGTTTCTTCTTCGTTTTTTATATAATAATTGGCGACGAGTCTAAAACAGAAATACGTAGAAAACAAGTTTTATCCAGCAGGCTTACACGTTCTATTTGTAGAAGATAGTCGCGAGGTACAATTAGATGTTAAAAACTCGACACTACAGGACTTAGACGACAAGTCATTTGCTGCTCATGAAATCTGTGAACGACGAATGTCTGCAAGAGATAATTGAAAAATATGTATTTTCATATTACGTTAGAGATCGCCTTCCATTGTAAAGTGCTAGAACTCTATTTTCAACTCACACGTAGAGCTATGCATATTGGAATATTATGTGTTTGGATGCTGGTAATAAAAGAAAGGTGAATATTCAAATTTCTACACAGAGTGAAGATAAATCTACAATAACATTCATTTCATCACCTTTAACGGCGAAGAAACTTTAAAAGGAATTATGAAAACTCTGGGATTTTTTTTTGAAAATTAAGAACATCAAGGTCGAAAAACGGAAATTGGACCTCTTATTGCATGCACTTCTCCTACATCAAATGCTGTATGACCTCTGTGCACAAGGAGATCTGAAGGAGACAACGGACTCAGACCTAGCACAAATTTTGGAAGATTTCTTGGGCAACCGCAAACTAATTTCTTGGATAGACATCACATATTCATCTGTAAAGTCCAATTTTATGTGGAACCAATGACACAATTTGCCGCTGAACTAAAGCAATTGACTACAAAATTGTTAATTTAACTGCAGGTGTTTAGAGTCGATGTCAGAATTGTTAAATTTAAAATTTTTTAAGATTCAGAAACTATGTTATTGCATAATACTTTACTAAAACTTGTTTAAAAAATCGTAAAATTAGCTAGTATTTTGAGCTTGATAAATTTTAGAGAGAGTTAGTGAAACAATTTGAGTCAGTTCATTTTGTGCATATAAAACAATTAATTTCTCGGGATTTACGTGAAACCACAGATTTGCCTGATGCACGAAGGTCTCTTTCCAAAAACGCACCGAAACCAACAAGTGATCAACACACTGAAAGATTTTACAAGTGTGAAAATATTGCGCACCAACCTAAGAACTGTAGGGCCATTGGTGAAACTTGCAAATTTCGTAGCAAGCTTGGTTACATCGTCCGTATCTGTAGCAACAAACTAAGGTGGTAGTGTATTTCTTCAAGCTGATTGGGAAACTAGTTCCGAAGAGAAACCTTACCAAATTAACAAGAACATAGGAATGTAAATAATAAACTATAGTTCAACTGATAGTGGATGGTAAGATTGATAAAATGGAAATGGAAAATAGTGAAGCTCTAGGTACGATTAATATGACTCGTTTGGAATATACGGTATTGTTTACAATTCTTTCCAAACTAACGTTAAACTTTCCACTTTACCGGGTAAACAATCGAACAGATGTGAGTAGCTTTTATAGAATTTAACTAAAAGAACTATAGATATTTTGTTAAACAACGTTATTAAAGTGAGGGTTGAAGCTTATATTTTGTAGATAATGGCTGACAGAAATAATGTTTTAATGGGCTAGCATCTTAAACCCGCCCATTAAAAGCGAACCAGATTTGATATAGAACAAAGTGTATATAGAATATTATCGGTAGAAGGCAAAGGTCTTGTCTAAAAGAACATTTTATACTGAAAGGGGGTGCGAATCTAGTTTTCTTTATAATTCAAACAAGTTTCTCTATAGTCTCAGGGAGAAATTTGAGAAAGAACTCGATCTACTGGAGGAAGTAGATATGATAACTAAAGTTTAGCATTCAAAATAGGGGCCCCAAGAGTACCAGAAGGTCATTTGACAGGAGATGTACTTATTGACTGACGTTGATTTATAAGGTTTATCTGAACAAGCTCGTTAAATATGATAATTTCAAAACACCCTTAATCGAAGATATATTTTCAGAAATGAATGGTGGAAAGTATTTCTGCAGACTAAATATCAACAATACTTACGTTCACATGAAAATCGATGGCCCGAGCACGATATTGTTTTAATCGATTATTTTTGGTTTGAGTGTCGCATCATCAATCTGGAACCGTAATATGACGATGATTCTGCATGGGTTAACTGGAGTAAAGGCATTTCTTGGTTATATCATCGTTGAAGGACACGAGAAGAACTAATGGAACGACTGAGTGCTGTGTTTAGAAAAGCTGGAAAGGAAAGGGCTCAGACTAAATAGATGTAAATGTAATTTTGCTAAAAAATATTTAGAACATATGTTTAATGAAAATGGTCTTCACCAAACCAAAGATAATATTAGTGCAATCGCCAATTACACACGAAAGTTACGGAGGTCCTTCCTAGGCGTGGCGAATCATTACCAACGTATTCTTCATTACGCAGCCTTAATACTTGCCTCTACACTCTTCACAAACTATTGCAGAAAATCAAACATTCTGTTGATCCCATGAATATGATAGAGTTGGTTTAGGATACATATAACCTGTTAAACTTACCATATCAACTCTATACATTTAGTTTAAATAACTTAAAATGAGGAGACTTTACATCCTTAATGTTTTTATAATTTATCACTAAATGTAAAGCAAAATATTTTAAGAAAAATATAAGTAATACATATAAGCGGATCAACCAATTTCCCAGAGACGAGGATAAAACAAGAAATTAGGTCTCGTCACTGGTGAGGGAATGTCCCCCTCACTGTAGGGTATTTATAATTAAATGGAGGAAATTTTACAGCTTTCGAACATTACGCTATTAAGCTCAGTATTTTTGGCGAAAATCTAAAAATCTTGACGTTTCTGATCACGTGATACAAGATGTCGTTCTATTACGTAAATCCATCTCTAAGTGTTGGACTCTTAAGATTTTAAACTTGCTATTTTTGGAAAATCTCCGGTTCCGTTATAAAAAATGGCTTATGTCTTGAAAACGGTTACCCTAGAGCGTTTTACTTTTAGTTTTGTCCTACTACTTAACATTTTCTTTAATTTGGCCCTAAAAACAGAAAATCAATTTGAAATTGTGAAATTTTTGAAGTACCAGTCCTGTCACAGATGTTAAAAAGAATGGGCAAACTGCAACAAATTAATAACGGCTTCCAACATTCATTGCTGTCAAGGAGGTATATAACAAAAAAACTTGTATATATTGCAAACGACTGGTAACCATTTTAACTTGACTCGTCACTAGATCAAGTGTTCCTGTCTAGAGTGTGTTCCCATAAAGGATAAGCATGATTAAATATCATCTCCAGGTACCGTTGTAGAACCTTGCTCGAAAGTACCATTCCAATTGCCGATAGGTAGTACGTGTGCCGTTGAATCGATAACTAGACTAAAGAAATAAACAAAGGATTCAAGGGTCGCATAAAAACCTGTGTCGTTGAAAACCATCATGGAATCCAAAACCCTACTGCGTTTCTGGAATGACTCAGAGAAGTGACTTGCAAAATCGCACAGCACGCCAGAGAACACATCATCAATGTCAACCTTGTGTTAGAAGCCGAGTGTATGGCACCGGCTAGTGATAAAAACGCATTGAAAAAGATTAAATTAAAGACTGAAAACACAGTTATCTCCCGGCTAAAGACATTACCGAATACATTAAAGTAGCAGGGGAAAACTGTTTTCTGAAATGGACAAGTTTTACGCCAAGGAATCTGGAATTAAGGAAATACAGTTAAAAACTACTCAGGGGGTCTAGTTACATGGAAGTCCCTAAAAAGACCGTAGTTAAATATGCTGTCATAAACGTAACGAACATAGAAATGTTGCGTAAGGTCCATCCTTGCCGCAATGTTTCCCGTGTACTGGCAAGCAAAGCCTGAACGAATGCAAACTTACCAACGATTTAAGCACGAGATAGATGTACATTCCCGTTAGTCATTATAATGTCAAGATTTATGAGAAGCGTACTGGAATATACATTAACGTGTACTCTTACGATACGAGTCTCCTATCCGTTTTACGTTACACGAGAAGAGAATAATAAAAAATGAAAATATCACTTTTTAATGTTACGTAAAATATATGAGCCGATTGGTGAGGAGGAAGTGGCTGGCGTGATGCGTTCTCTAAGGGTGTCGAAGTCAACTGACGTAAATGGCGTGTCGACATGGCTTTTCAAGCAATGTTACATGCCTCTGCTGAAACCACTGACAATGATAATCAATACATCTTTCCAAGAAGGCATGTTTCCTACGGCACTGAAAAGAGCTGTAGTAATTCCAATTTTTAAGAAACATGATCCGTTGAAAGTAAATAATTATCGGCCAATCTCAATCCTACCAGTGCTAAGGAAGGTTTTTGAAAAACTTTTCATAAGTAGGATGCTAAAATTTTTTGAGAAAAATAATATATTATCTCCAAATCAGTTTGGCTTTAGGCGAGGTAAATCCACAATCGATGCAATCACGCACTTAATTGAGCTGATTGTTGATAGCTTGGACAAGAAAACAGTAACGCTCAGCGTTTTCCTTGACTTGACTAAGGCTTTCGATTGTGTGGATCACACCATTCTACTCAACAAATTGCACAGTAACGGTATTAGAGGTTTGCCGCTAAAGTGGCTTCAGTCATACCTCTCCGATAGAAAACAACAAGTATCAGTTCAAAATTCATTTTCACGTACAACCAGTCTTAGATATGGGGTCCCTCAGGGTCCATCCTCGGACCAGTTTTGTTCCTGGTGTACGTAAACAATTTGAATTCAAAGATTCATAAAGGACACATAGTCCAATATGCAGATGACACGACTCTCTCTTTCACATGCAAGTCAAAATTTCAAGTTGAAATTCAAGCTTACGAAGAATTAAATGTATATACACAATACTTTGAAAACATAAACTTGAAACTTAATTGTTCGAAAACATATTACATGGTTTTTGGTGGAAGCACTGCACCATTTCAGTACAGACCTACTGTGATGTTGGACGACAAGGTCCTGGATGAAGTTGACTGTACGAAACTCCTGGGAATATACCTCGATAGAGGGTTGACTTGGAGGAACCATGTGGACAGTGTTTGTGGGAAACTATCAAGTAATATTTATCTCTTGAGAGGTCTTGCCGAATACTGTTCAGATCAAATAATGAAAATTGCATATTACGGTTTGGTCCACCCACATTTATCCTACGGTATTATATTGTGGGGTGGCTGTTCAAATGGCGACTTCCACAGACTTTTTGTCTTACAGAAGAGAGCTATTAGAATTATTGCTAAATTAAACTTTAGAGAGTCGTGTAGAAATTCATTTAGGGAGCTCAAAAATACTAACATTGCCATGTTTGTATATACTGGAGACTACTGTACATTGTCGGTTTAAGAGCCAAATGGTTCGAGGTCGTGACATTCACAACTACGATACGAGGTATCGAGAAAATGTCAGACCTGCTCAGCATAGATTGAGAAGATACGAGCAACTTCCTTCTCAAGCCGGCATAAAGTTTCTAAATGGGCTCCCTGAAGAAATAAAATCAATAAATGATCTAAATCGGTTCAAAATTACATTGCGACACTTTTTAGTGTCTCATTCTTTTTATACAGTTGGTGAATTCATGGACCATCTCACTAGCTCCAATGTGCGGTAGTACAGGGGCGCTGATATCCAAAGTTATTTTTATTATATATTAATTTTACTGCTTGACAAATTTTATTGTTAACTAAAATCGATATTGTTTACAATATTTTAAAAATTAAATCGTTAGCATAAGACATTTCATTATTTTAATGAATATACAATTATTATTATGTGACGCATGCTATGCAATGTTAAAATTGTTTCTGGCAATAAAGTATATTGTATTGTATTGTATTGTATTGTGAGTTGACAATTTTCGAAGCTTAAGCCTAAGATCTAGCTATTCAAACGCTGCGCACTACACTTTTGGCACGAAAACCCTACTAAAATACATCAAGAAGACTGCAAAGAACTAGAGGCGTTGAACATTATCACAGAAATAAGGTTCCATTGTATAGTTTAAGGAACCTAAGCACTCGATGAGTTTGGTTTTCAGTTTTCATGTTGAGTGTAAGCTGACTCTTGTAGCCAGCAGTTGGCAACCTGATGCAGTCAAGAAACTGGATTTATACACCGAAAAATACCAGAAGCATGAAGCTGTTAGTTCTTCGTACTATATTGTGTATTGTCACGGTCAGTACAAATCACCAAAACATATTCCGGAACTAATGCGAAACAAATATCTGTAGAAAGTTTGATCGGTAGATCTATATATATACTGTATGCAGAAAATAAATGCTCAGAGGCTTCTTTAAACAATAGAAGAAAAAGGACTTCATATAAATCCTTTAATATTTCGACTTTATTGTCGTTTTCAAAAAGGTACAAAAAGTTTATATTATATTATGTTATATATTATATTATATATATTATATTATATTATTATATAATATTATAATATATATATATATTATATTATATACAAAGGGCTGTTGTTCTGCCTTTGGCGGTTCTAATAATATGCCCGCCTCTTTGAGTGTTTTTTTCCGATCCCGGACTTGCCGGTCGGTTTTCTTTGGTAAACACATAGCGATATAATGTGAATATCCCTGTAGCTTTCCCCTCGCACGGAATTCCCTGTAGCGCTGTATTAGCACGCTGTCCTCCTCCTCCGACCACAGGTAGGACGCCCTAAGGATCGGTGGGGAAGGGGGGGGGCGAGCCTCTCCGCATTCCGGGCATCCGGTTGGCATACGTTTCGGTGGATCGTGAGGCCGGCCTGGCTTGAAAACTTCCTTCCACATGTGCAACATGTGCTTCGGCCGCCGCGGGTGCTCCCCTACACCTGCTGTAGTGCGTCGCCACACCATTCCACCTTCTGTGGAGTCAATCACACTTAGTGCACTGGAAGCGGAGAGGCGCGTCAACGTGTTGGGCCTCGTGGTGCGCCCTTAGGTCCACAGCCCTGGTGAACCACGAACTGCAGAGCCTGCAGATGCTTGCTACCCACGGGTAGTCGTATATAGACATGACGGGTTGCATGCCAGCAGCCCCCGGAGGGGTGTTGTCAACTCGGTTCTTCGCAACTGCAACTTGACAATATTTAAATGCAAAATAATTATCTTGATAATCCAACACGAACCACACTCCTTTTCAATCCATTAAGAAAAATATATAAACTTGTTGTACCTTTTTGAAAACGACAATAAAGTCGAAATATTAAAGGATTTATATGAAGTCTTTTTCTTCGATATATATATATATATATATATATATATATATATATATATATATATATACGTTGTACTCTAGCAATTCAAGTTTACAAGTGTCACATACATGTACGTTGAAAAAAAAATTCTCGGATCTAATGATTACGAATTAGGCCATCAAGGCCACCTAACAAGGAAAATCGTAGGTATGGCGCAAAACTCGTGTAATCTCAACTTTAACCGCAATTTCTGTCAGTTAAGATTCATACCTTGATTGGGTACTGCACTTACCTGTTCATAAATATGTTAATAAACAACGAAACCACTATGATTTTCTCCAATAAAGAGGAATGTTATACTTTTATTGCTGGACACAGAGTGAAACTGCAGTTCTTAGACTCGTTGAGATACTTGGCCAGCAGTTTTGACAAGCTAGCCACACATCTTTCTCCAAGTCAATTCAGAAACACTTCCAAATTGTACTCCATGGTAAATTAGGCTGTTGAAGAAAGATTTCTTTCCCGATTATTACATGGACAACATGCATAGATTTTGAAGTACATTTTCTGCTAGCCCAAAATGACATTTACAATAAGCTAAGCGATGATACTGCACTTAAATCCCGAGGACTAACAAGATGGGGTTAACGTTTCGAACACTTTCGACGTTCAGAGCATGATATATTACACATTACCGTACAATCAACGGACCTACTGCATCTGCAAAACGTAATGTAGAACTTTGCGTACGTTTGTAAAGAAACATACCAGCTTCACTCCTGGACTTGCTTGGAGTGCGATAGTAAAGACAACCGACTTTAAAGTCAATCTCTTCAATGATTACATGATCCTGATAACCAGCGAGGGCATTCGTGGCGATTTGTTTCAGTGTCTGTCAAGCCGCAGCCAATAACGATTAAATGGATAATTACAACGGAGAGCAACAACCTATCTAACGCAATCCAAACGATTTGTACGCTAATGATATTTATGGCTGGGACATGAGCCAGTCTATGCTATACAGTAATTTTTATTTGTGCAAACCGAAATCAACGTTACAGAAGTTTCAGACGATATACACACTGGCTACAATCGACTTGGAATATCATAAACAACTGCATGACCTGCAATTTGAATTTTCTCTTTCACCTGGACGTCAAGTAGCGTCTGGATTAAAATTAGAGAAATCACTGACAACTTTGTTTGATAAATAAAACTACGTTAGTCACTACAAATATTTTAAGGAGTATCTATCATCTGGAATGAAAAATATAAAGAGTCACCTATGTATAAGCTTCAGTCAATACGCCTGGATGAAGCACTACATCGACTTGAAAACCCAAATGCTTACTAATGTTAGGAAACGAGGTTGAGAAAGATTTGTTCAAGCTCATAAATAGTGCTTTCTTTGGTAAAAACGATTGAAAATATACGATCAGAGTAAATATCCGACTAGCTGCGACAGATGAGCTGGTTGAAAAGTGGACTGCTCAACCCAATTTTAAGAACAGAACGATTTTTACAAAACATTTGGCGACTCTCCACATGTGCAAAACGAAATTGTTTTTCAACAAAACATAAGTTGGAATGAGCATTCTGGACGTTCCCAAGAAAATAATGTACGATTTGCACTACAATATTTTCTAAAGGCGGTACGGTGACAAAGATTAACTCCAATACACACGGTCACTGACTCGCTCACGTACTATATCCATACGGTCGGCAAGTACGATGACGTCAAAAACATGATTCAACTTTTGAGACCAGCGATTATCCTCAAACTAACCGTTACAAAATGCCCAAAGTCAACAAGAAGTTGTAATTCAATATGAAAGATGAGCTCAACGGAAGAATAATCTACGAGCACACCGGGATAAAGTCAAAAATTTACGCCTCCAAACCTGAAAGTGGTGTGTCTAAAAATTCAAAAGACATTAAGAAGCTGACCATTCAGACACACCTGACTTTTGATGAATAAAACAGTGGCTATTCAAAAGAGGTATTTAACACGATTCAATAAATATGATACGAAGCTTCAAACACGAGCTATACAGCGTTGAAATTGAAATATACGTATTTGTATTTCGGTAGGCCTACGTTTTTTTCCTACGTACTATTATGATTTAATATAGGTCATTAGTATCGATTACTGCACGATACGAATAAATTTTTGCGTAATGTCATACAGAAACTCTGTCTAACAAATCAACTCTGAAATGTTTTCAAACGGTGCAGTTGTCGACGCTATAGGGTATTTAGTATAGCCTTTCAAAGTCAAGAAACTCGTTAAGAACTTGGGTATCTGTATTTCGTAGTTTTTAAAACACGGGTATTGGATAAAAGTACAATTTTTATTTCTGAAAAACATCGAAAATAGTTGTCGCGTTTGCAGAATTGCTCTTAAAACGGCGACCACCGCGTAATTATTTTGGACCAATGGAACTGTGAATGCCGCAATCTATTTCCTCCATACCTTTTTGTCGTGAAACATGAAAGTATTGTTGTAAACTTAGAATACCATTTGTAACAGAGATTTTTTAATCACAAAGGTCATCAGCTGAATGTCTCCATTCCGTGTTGTTAGTGACGGCTGAGTCGTCGAGTGCGCGACGTTATGGTGGTCGTAACCGTAGTCTAAGGGCATGTAACGGGATGGCTGTATAGATAAGGGATACCGTAAGTATTGACCTTAGTGATATTGACTTCGAACAAGTTTCCGTTGCCGATGGGATTTCGTAATAGGTTAATTGTTATATTGTTATGTTTAATAAACTCTAGTTTGTCGTACACTGCATACGTATCATAATTTTGCTCGAATCAAAGTGTGTATCCCTTCCTGAAATATTTGCTTGACACCAAAGCAATGAAATATCTGAACTGTAGTGAAATTTGTATAATAATGTAGTACGTTATCACAAAGAAGAGTATGATTTGAATGCCATTTTCGCAAAAAATCGTTTATTGTTACATATATAAAACATTATTAATAACCTGAACAGATTTTTTTATTATGCAGTGCAAAATTTTAATAACTCACAATTGTAAAGAGATGTTTGGACTACGTCAGCATCAAACTCTACACACAATTTTCATGTTCTATGGCCTGACCTCTCAACAATGCTGCACTGTTTCATATTATTTGTACATGACCAATAAACTGGCGGAGACATTGCGCAGTGATGCAGTCCGTCGTGTTTCTATTTAAAATCATTTTTATAACATTAAAACCTATTTATAAACAAGTTCATTGTCTTTTTTTCCATGCCGATTAAAATTAAAAGTGTTTGATTTATAAATTATTGAACACTAAATAAAGCCGTTTTTTATTGCAATGTTCGGATAGCATCTCGTATATGGCCTGGCCTTATAGATTTTAAGACCTAAAATGTTCAGGGCACGTCTTATAAACAGCTAATCCTTAATATAGTTACATGACTTAATTATATAATTGCTGTACACGAAGTTTGCCTTTAGTGTTTATTATTCAATTAAAAGTGTCTTTGCTGCAAACTTGATCGCTTTGAATTTAGGAACTTCCTTCGTGAACTTTTATTTATTCAGAATTTGTATTAACAGTAGGTAGAAAACTATATTTTATTTCCTCTATAATATAAATTAGATATCCTTAAAATGTTTTATAAATAGATTAGAAGTATTATGAGATGTACATTATAATTTTTTATATGAGCATTGAAAATTTACCCGATGGTAATAATAGACTATAATGGGTAATAACTTTATAAAGTCCATAATAAATTATATGTAAAACCATTCCTTTTCCAAAATTTCAATGTGAGCCCTCTTCAAACCTACATAAACATCGGAAGTGAATTCAGTAAATTGCTTATATTACGTACTAGTATATGTAACAATTAACAGTATTGGCTCTACGTTGGTATTAAGTTGAGTTATATATTTTGTGTCAGTGATAGTGGCCTCCATCTTAAAATTTGTCATTGTTCAAGACTGATTAACGAAGTTATTTAAGTTATTTAGATTAAAATTTCATAACAAATACACTCGTTCTATTGTATCCTTATGAATTGAAACCAAAAACCGATATAAACTTTAAAATACAATCACATTTACTCATGTTTGACAGGAAAATGGTACAGGTGTCAACTAATGTGTGAACTAACTGATATATGATCCGAAACTTAGCGAAGCCTTAATTCCCAGTTAAGGGTTTAATGTAAATATTATTTACCTGTATTGCTATCCATCTATCTCTGTAACCCTCTACCTCGTAATAGTCAGATTAAAGTCCTTCTTAATCATTTTCTGTAGAAAATATTGTAACAAATTCCGATAGAATCAGGAGCTTAAACGGTCTTTTGTTCCTTGTAAAACTACAATCTCATCAATCTCTAAGGTTGGATACATCGGGAGTTTCCTTAGCGAGTAGAAACTTAAGATGAAAAAAGAGATTGTCCTAGAAATCCCAGTTTCTTTGCAATCTGTTTATAGGATCTAAGTAGTTATAAAATGTAGCTTCTGGGACAGGACCTTTGACCCCTGTTATCTCTCTGCGGGGGGTCCCTTATCAGTGATAACCTTTGACATTTCCGCATATTTTAAGATAAGCACGTGCCAGATAACCTTGACCCCAATTAAAAAGCAATTGACCTCAATTAAATAACAATTAGATAAGCCCGCGAGGTCGCTACACTATTGTTTACGTTTCGTTATCGGCACGCGCCGGTTTCGTATCGCGAATTCTTCACCTCTAGGTCATTGAAGTTGATATTATTGTTTACTTTCATCCCACTTTTGGAGGAGAAAAAAACATTAAAATGTCAGAATGAACAAAGAAAAGCTTACAATTTAAGAGTTTTGAGAAATAGGTATCAAAATATTCTACGAGAGACGTGAAGGTGAACGAATTCAGAGCTCTTTTCGTTTCATCTTCGGACTTGGATTCAAAATATTACAAAGCACAGGTTTCACGTCCAACGGATACAAACAACTGCGTACAAGACTCTCAAGTTTCAAGTAGTGGGCAGCTAGCTCTAAGGATGAAGATTTGAGACCGGTTTACAACTTTTCATAAACACTTATAATTGAGAGTAATAAAAATTTTGTGAAAGATTTACTAGTAAAAAAAATAATTTTATAATTTTGTTTTGATGTCTTAATAAAGTTAGAAGAGAGTTTCAGAAGATGATGATTGGTACAATTTCATTCGTAAACTTCAAATTGCAGAGAAAGAAAAAAAGATTATGTTTTGAAGATTTACTAGTTAAACAATTTTATGTATATATATATATGTTTAATATAAATATAACTTTTTACTGAGGTATTAATTTTTATTTGTGTTAACATCCCAATAAAGATAGAAGTGTGAAAGATTCAACAAGCTCAGAAGATGATTGGTATAAATATTCATTAATACTAAGACTTTGATATCAATTGACCTGACCTCTGATAAATGTTTTATCTAACAAACCAATTTAATTTTAAAGTAAGCGGTATTGTTTGATCCACCGCTAACAGTGATTATGCACCGAAACATGCTTGCAACGTCTGCTCTCCTGATAATATCACATTTTTAATTTGTCCTTTATTTACCCTTGTTTACTACATTTTGTCCGACACTGTGGGTCACCTTAAACCTTTAGAATGATTAAAACTGTAAATTTCTATCAACACGTGTTTCGCCTTATAAACCTCAAACGTCAGTTCTGGATGGGTAATATAGCGTTCTCTCCTCTTCAGAGAGTTGATCAAGTTCAATTTTCGACTTCTACTCGTCCGCTTCTCACTTAACAAGTAAGTACAACTATAAAATAGTGTGATAGAAAATGGAAACCTTGCGGTGTTAACACAAGTTTTCTATCACACTTTAAAAATAATAATAAGTACTTAGTTTTATGGAGCAGAGAATGGAAACCTTGCGGTGTTAACGTAAGTTCTCTGTTATTAGTAATTTATTTTAGACCAGTGTGATAGAAAATAGAAACCTTGCGGTGTTAACACAAGTTTTCTATCGCACTTTTAAAATAATAATAAGTACTTAGTTTTATGGAGCAGAGAATGGAAACCTTGCGGTGTTAACGTAAGTTTTCTCTGTTTAGCTAGACATACATAATTATTAATCATAAACAGCTTTAATTAATGTAAAACTTATTATTTTTTAGTGTCGAAGTCTCAACTAGGGCTCGTGCGTCTAACTGAAAACGCTTTTCCTCCACATAGAAGCTCACCTTCAGCTGCTGGTTTTGATTTATGTAAGTGCCTATGATTATTGTAGTACAGAAATTTGGCAGACAATTAATTAAGACAGATATAGCAATTAAACTACCTGAAAACTGTTATGGTAGAATAGCACCTAGATCCGGTTTGGCTCTACAATCATTTCATTGATGTTGGAGCAGGTGTAGTTGACAGGGACTATACGGGGAATGTAGGTGTTGTACTATTTAATCATTCAAATCAAGACTTTGTTATTAAAAAAGGAGACAGGATAGCAACAACTGATTTGTGAATTAATACTGTATCCTGAGTTTATGGTGAGCTTTCTGACGTGGGGAGAGACCGTGAGAGGATCACATGGGTTTGGGTCTAGTGGTGTGTAGTATTAAAATAATTATAAACTTTTAAGATTTATTTAAGTTAAAATAAAATATTATATTTTTGTTAACTTTTGCAAGCGTTTAACAGGTTAACTAATTTTCTTTTTTTATCTTTTTTTCTTTTAATGCAGAAAATGGAGCAAGCCCATCATGTCGTGGGAAACCGATGGATTCTGACAATGAATCCATGAGATCTGATGCCGTGGTTGACCAACCAAAGAAAAGCACTTCTTCTTCTTCAAAAGTAGATGGTGCGTTGATCAGCTTGATAGTTTTGATTCAAAATTTGTATACGATTGGGTTAAATTCTTTGGATATGTGGGAGAAGGCAGTCAACGGACTAAAAAAAATGCGAAACTTTAAAAAAACAACTTTGACGCTATGGCCCTAGTGTTTGACTTAACACAACTTATGAACGTTTTTTTATTCCAATGTACATATTAACCCAGTAGATCTTAGTCAAGAAAAGGTCCCGTTGCTCACTGCAGAAGTTAAAACATACGATGAAGTAATGTCTTTTTTTAAACCCAATTTTAAGTAAAAAACCGTTGAAAGGGAAAAAATACACACCTGAAATAGTTAATGCTGTAATTCAATGTTTTAAATTATATTCTTTCGGGCTCATCTAAAAATGAAGAAGAAGAAAAGAAAAGTTAGCAAGAGAGGTAGATCAAAAACAGTTAAAACAAAAATCTGTTAACTTAAAAAACTTAAGAAATCTCGATCAGGCCTCAACCTCCTCGTCTTCTTCTTCTTCATCTTCTTCTTCTAGTTCATCGTCTTCATCAGACTCATCTTCTTGTAGTGAAGACACGGAATCTGAATCAGACTTTGATAGTCTTTTTAGAAGTAGGAAAGGGAAGGGTCCAATAGTCTTAAGTCAACAATTTCAATGTTTAAAAAATAAGAAAAGATTAAGGTTTACTTCTCCAGGAGAGCAGGGTACGCATTTAATAAAAATCGAAATTACTAAAACAAAAGACCTAAAATATTGCAGTTCAAGTAGCATGTATTGGCAGATGGTATCAAAAAAAGGCTTGTTTTTGATTGATTCCACTAAAGGTGATGAAAAGGAAGCTCCTAAAAAAACTGTCTTCTATTTTAACTATTTTTGGTAAGAAGGTTAAAAACATTGAAAATACAAAATTAACGGTGATTGATCAGAAAGTAAAGAAGTAAACATATTATGTAAATAGGGTTAGTTAAGTGATATTTCTTTCTTCTATCTTAACCACTTTAGAAATTTTTTTTTTTTTTCAGATTAGTACTTACATTCAAATTTTACAATGGCTAAGAGATCACACTCCAGTTTAGCCGGTGATGAACAGGCTATGGAAGTAGACGCTCTACCTACAAGATTGACTAAGCGGAGACGTCTTGAAGTTGTTACTCGTGTTGATGAGTTTTATCGAGATAAAAAACCGCTTTCAAGGGAAATACTTTAAAACTTTTTTCCTTAAAAACAGTGATTTGAATTTTATTAAATATTTGTGATTTTCTCCAAACAAACTATGAGGATAAACTCGAACGTTTAATTAACAGGGTCATAGCCGAAAGTGATGCTATTAAGTTTAATAATTGTGCTTGAGTGCACTTATGTAAAACCTCTTAGCCAAGAGGTAACACCTCGGCGCATTTCAAAACCAGAAAGAAACAAGAAGGTTTTGGAAGAAACTTCCATTTCCAGAGTTGTACAAAAAATGTTTAGAAAAATTTGTAGAGAAGAGAGTGAACAGTTAAGCAAAGGGAGTGGGGTGGACTCTTCTACATATTGATGGGATTTTAGTACGATTCAGCAGGTACAAACCGCTTAGAGGT